>NC_056745.1:1522361061-1522368561 GCF_019279795.1 Protopterus annectens | reverse complement strand
TTACTTCTTGTAGCATTGGACCTGCAGTTGCTCTTTGATGCCTAATATCACATGACAGAATAGGTACTGGGAGCTCAACAGAGGTTTATGCACATACTGTACTTACGGAAAGCAAGGAGTTATTTAAAAAAATATATACCACCTTATGTCATTGTTAACATGAATGCTGTTATAATGCAGGATCTTAACTGTGATATAAGGGGTGATGCCAAGAGAGAAGTGAAATGTAATTTGAAAATGTTGTGGAAAATATATAAGACAGTTTGCATACTCAAAAGCACAAGTGAAGACCGAGAGAGAAAGAGAGACTGTTTTTTTAATATCTGAGCATTTACTAAATAAAACAACATTTTTAACCATTCTTCATAACAAGATTAGTGGATTATTTGTTTTTTGGATAGATATGAGAAAGTTATGACACTGTAAAGAAGGAAAGATGTAAAAAGCTGTCTGGAATAATGTTAGAGACAAAATGAATCTGGAAATTGGACAGTTATGGCAAGAGCACTGTGTTAGGAAAGCTTATTGTAAATCTTGAACAGAATGACTGGTTGTATTTAAAGAGAAAAACAGTGATGTGCGTCTGGGTGGAACTGCAACTAAGGCCGAAGGAGGAAACGTATGAAGAGAACTGCTTGTTTAGAAAAAAATAAGTGATTGTTAGGAAGATTTATTTAAAAATAACAAAGTTGAGACGTTATTGTATAAACAAAAATATTTTGTAAGAGGAAATAAGGAAGAGGCATCCCTGTATCTGTCAGCTGGAAAAGAATGATTGTGTTAAGAGAGTTGAAGGATGAGAACGGGGAAGTGAAGTATGAACGAGATGTTATGGAAATTTCAAAGGTTTATATTGGAGAAACTTCTAGAGAAAGTAGTGCTGAAAAGTATTGAAGTGTGGAATGTGAAGAGATTTTCTATAGGAAAAAGTGAAAGTTTGCAAAATAAGATTACTATGGGTGAGTTGGATGGTGTTAAGATATTAAAGGAAGACTCTCCACAAGGGAAGATGGTGTATGTTATGATGTTCACAGGTTCATAAGTAAATAGTAGGCTAGTTGCACATGGGGGGCCATTTTAAGTCTAGCCAATTTCCGTTTCAACCCTGTGATGTGTGGCTGTAAAGCAAACATCTTAACAATTGTACCAACCCCCAACTCCTAAAATTGTCTACCCTCTTAGTTCATAGGTAAGTACTAGGCTAGCTGCTCTTCCATGCCAATTTGAATCTTGATAATTTCCCTCAGAGGTGAGAATCAAACCTTTTATATTGTGTCTGAAGTAAACATCTTACCCATAATGCCAGTGTAGAAAAAGAGAAAGATGTTTGAAGTACTGAATGAATGGTTTTAGAAAGTTGTGCAGGAAAGAACTGTATGTGAAGTGATTACTAAGTTCATGTGGAAAAAAGGAAAAAAAAAATGATATAAAGAATTTAAGGCAGATTGCATTGAATGATGCAGATTATAAAATGTTAATGAAAATGTTACAGATGACATTTGAAAAACTTATGTATGATGTAATGTTACCAAATATGTATGGGATGAAAGATAAAAAACATCATGAGCTCTTAATTGTGGTAAAGGAGGTGGGTGATGACCTGTTGTATGGAGGGAGTGATCCTATGTTAAGTGTGATGGAAGCACCTGTTTGGGCGTGAAAGCACTTACCTGTATTTTATGTTAAACCTGCTTTGCTTTTAGCTGTGTTGGTCCGTTATTTTTTATCCTGAAAAATTCTATCTTTGTCAACACTCGTGTGCCTTGGTACTAACCTGCATTATCTTCTAAAAGTTTTATTGGTACATTCATTTGGCGTTTTCTTCCAGCTATTGGGATATGGGGTAAGAACCTGGGCACCTCATGCCCTGGTTGTTCATTGTCAGCTCAGAGTTTACCTGAATGATTACACATGGTTAGAAAGCCAGAACAGCTGTTTTTGAGTTCTTCAATCTGGGAAGCAAAGAGCTTGCATTTCCTAAGTAAACATTTTCCAAGTGGATTGCCAGCTGCTTTTGGAATGTCTTTTACAGGTCAGCCAAACCTACCTTGCCAGTGCTTTTGCCAGTCCAGATATGTTCTGTAAAGGTGAGTACCTTCCATGATCATAATGTCAGTGCATGTAAATGCAGTGCACCAACAACTGAAATTGTAGTTTGAAATGTTATGGATGTAAACATTTATGCTTTGACATAAATAATCTATCTTACAACCGGAAACTATATTCTATATTGATTGCATCTTAAAATGCATGCAATATATATTTTTGTCTGTTTTAGGGAACTATATTGCTGAAGTACCCGCCAAGTAAACTTGGGACAGGACAGAGTATACTGAAGCTTGTGCTACAAGGTATCGTTTTTTGTGAACTAAAATAGTATTGAATAAATGGTTGTAGCTATGCCTATCAGAAAAAAATTAAGCTGTACATGTAATGATCTTATCCTTATGTGCAGCATTCTGTGATAATTTAAATATGCTTTTATTGTTTTTGGTGGGTTCATTAATATTTTGCTGCCAGCATACTCTTTTGGACTTATTATTGTAAAGAAGAATTTGCATGACAAAATACCCATGTCATTTGACATACCAAAACATATCTGTAGCCTGCAATATGATTTGTGCCAGCTAATGAAATGCATTGACAAAATGGCCAGGTTGGGTTTTCATCTTGGTCAAAATATTAAAAAGTATAAAAGTAATGATGGTATGGTACCTTCAAAGGATGCATGTAAGGTGTTTCCTTTGGCTGTAGCCAGTAGATTTGGCCAAAAATGTCCGTGTGCTCATGCTCAGTCCATCGCATTAATAGTGCACTGTACTGGGCATGCTCTGTGTGCTCTCCATGGGATTTTGCAGTCAGTGTGCACAGTTACCATTTCAGGATGGTACAAAGTTATTTTGACCCAACACCTGAAAAGTATCTACTGCAGTCATGAGACAATGTAAAAAAGAATACAATGTTGTAATCTTGCTGTTTGTGCTTTTGTTGATCATTCGTTTGGTATGCTTATCTAAACATCTCCAATCATGAACCGTGTAGCTTAAAATACTGGACACTGCTGAGACCATAGTGGGGAAGATGCTAAATTAAATTGCTTCTCCTTTGGCAACTGTGAGAAGTTTTGGCCAAAGATTGCAGCCTAGCTCTTGCCATTCTGAAGACTGATACTGGGATGGGACCCCTCAAATATCATGATGAAATTTGGAGGCAACAGTGTAAGATAAAGGAACTGAAAATTGTCCTTGAATAACATTTAGCCAACATGTCCCATATAATTGTAGTAGTGTTTCCTCCGTTTGTGATCAGTTTCAGAAGACTGAAGACTTCTCTGTATAAGTGCCTGCAATTGTAATCTCTGAAACCTGGTTCAGCCCTCCATCAAGGACACTGAAGTACTTCCCTCAGGTTTTAACATGCTTAGAACAGACAGTCTAAATAAAAAAAGCCGGTGGGAGTTGCCATAATTTACCCTACCCATCACTGCCTTACTGCTTTTTAGCTGTCCCATTCCTAATTTTAGTAATGCTGAACTACACGTCTTTAACCATAAGCTAAACAAAGACAAAAACCTTAATATCCTACTGGGTAATAACTTTTATACTCTGGAAAATATATTATCCTGGGTTTCCTCTAGTATTTCTCATGAAACCATAATCCTAGGTAATGTTAATCTCGATTGGATGAAACTCTACACACATTTCCCTAGTTATAGTATTAACCTCCTTGTTTTTTCCCCAGCTAATATATCACCCCACTTACATCAACAAATCCAGCCTCTTCGACTCAGCCATAGACTGGATTTTAGTATCCCACCCAAACGACTGTACCGAATCAGCAGTCTTTCCCGATGCTCTTAGTGATCACCACCGTCCCACTACCACCAAGACTAATATCTCAACCTAGTGATCACCACCCTACCGCTACCACCAAGACTTGTCTCTCAACCTAGTGATCACCACAGTACCACTACCACCAGGACTGATCTCTCATCCTAGTGATCACCACCGTACCACTACCACCAAGACTGATCTCTCAACCTAGTGATCCCCACTGTCCCACTACCACCAAGACTAATATCTCAACCTAGTGATCACCACCGTACCGCTACCACCAATACTTCTCTCAACCTAGTGATCACCACCGTACTGCTACCACCAAGATTTTTATTTCTCAACCTAACAAACAACACACTTATAAAACCATTTGTGACTTAACTAAATTTAATCCACTTGTCTTCAATATTCTGAGCTGTATAAAATGGTCTATCCTTAAATACTTACCTCTTGATGAAGCAGTTGATAATTTCAACTCTGTATAAACATATTAAATAGCCTAGCCCCTCCTATAAGAAAAAGAACCAAATCTAATATCTCTCCTTGGCTCTCATCACGCACAAAATCTGTTAGTGCAACTGGAGTAAGGCCTGGAAGATTTACATGAAAGTAAATTCCCTACTTACACTATGAAATCGTACCAAAAAAAATGTCAACAAAGTTAAAAAAAAAATGTATTATTACTCAGACCCTCAACATACCAACAAGTCCAATCCTAAGAAATCCAGGTAAACTATCAAAAACATACTTCACTCTGATATGAATTCATTACCACAACCTTCTACCAGTGACACCAGCACTGACATAGCCTCCTAATTTAATACGTATTTCATAGAAAGCATTGCAACCATAATAAGCAACGTCTCTTCCACTTCTTCTGCCACCTCTCTATCTCCCATATCCCCTTCCCAGGCTCCTTTCTCTATCATACCTGTTCCTACACCTCAATAAAAACCTCCTCAGTAATCTGACAACCTGCTCTTCTTTTGTGATAATCTCCCCAGCAAATTTGTAAAACTTGCTGCTGGTTCCACAGACTTCCCTGTCTCTATACTCAGTGGATGAATCAATGACGCTCATGTCCCTGCCCTTTGGAACAAGTTATTCATTCTTACACTTCATAAGGATGGGAACTCGACAGAACTTTCTAACTATAGACCTATTGCTATACTGACACCACTATCCAAAATTCTAGAAAAATGTACCCACAAACAACTCCTTAATCACTTAAATGAAAATAAAGCTTCTTTCTGCCTCTCGGCAGATTCCGACCTGCACATAGTACCGCTATTGCTCTCTCTCAATCTTCACGGACACACTCAATAAAGCCAGAGATGTGGATAATTTTGTCTCGACCCTTTTTCTTCATTTTTCTAAAGCTTTCAAAACAGTTTCTCATGGCACACTCTTATCACAACTTTCTCTCCTTGGCTCTACCAGCAATACCATATTATGGTTCTCCAGCTATTTATCCAACAGACATCAGTCTGTGAAGTTGGACTCCACTCAGTCCACCTATCTACCTGTCAGCACTGGAGTTCCACAGGGCTCATTCCTAGGCCCTTTCCTCTTTAACATATTCATTAATAATCTTTTGTCTGCATCCAAACAAGCTCCACTCATAAAGTACGCTGACGACCCTGGTCTAATCTGCTTCTCCAGTAATCCCACTCAGGTACAAACTACAACACAACACATCTGTAACTCCATTGAGAACTGGCTTACCAAGAACCAACTCTTAATAAATCCCCCAAAAAACAAAGCTTTTACTATTTGCCAAACAACATTATCTAGATAAACTAAACTTTAAAATAACATCATTAAACAATACCGAAATTGAAGTTGTTTCTCATTCTATACTGTCAGAATAGATGACCATCTTAATTTTGATCTGCACATAAACAGCACCATCAAAGTAAGCCACAAAACACTAGGCATACTGTACAGGGCTAAACAATTCCTAATCCACTCTTCTTATAGGTTCATAGGTTGGTACTAGGCTATCTGCCCTAAGGCCTATGCAAGCCTAGCCATAAAACTAAAGCTAAACTTGTCACAGCGTAACTCTTACTTTCCCTGCTCTCTGCCTCCAGTATTCTAACTAATCTAAAGTTCTCCCTTGAAAACAAACAAAGTCAGTGTTACAACAAAATGGCAAAATGTGTTACAGGACAAACTTACAAGTCACACTATTATCTATCCATTAAAAATCTAAACTGGCTTGAATTTCCACACCAACTTACCACAAATCAGCTACTACTAACTCGCAAAATACTTTGCAACCCCTTGGTCTCCCATGCCACCTCTGCTGTATTAGGTTCATAGGTTCATACTAGGCTATCTGCCCTAGGGCATTTATAAGCCTAGCCAGAGTGTGTTTGGCTTTCGCCACCCATTTTAAATTAATTTTGCTATGCCTTTTTTTGAGGTTAGTATACTGTGCCTCTGTCTAACAGTGACACAGAAGTGATAGCCGGGGTAAACCTACGATCTCCCATCCACTCGTCAAGATTCCTCTTGAAGAGAGTCAATGTGGGACTCTGCCTAACCTGGACTGGGATTTTATTCCAGAGTGAAGGGAGCCTCTGGGTTATGAATCTGTCCCTCCAGCATGTCCTATTTATTTCAATGCTGAGGTTCAAGTCTCTCAAGCGCGTAGCTCGATGGGATTTGGATTTTCTGAGGTGCAGCATGTCCATTAATTCCGGGTTGGACATGACTTTATACGTCAGGCACAGATCGCCTCTGAGCAGGCGGTATGCCACTGAGTAGAGCTGGAGTTTCGTTAACCGGGCAGCATATGGCATCTGTTTGAGCCCTTTGATCCTCTTGGTGAGGTACTTTTGGGGTCTTTCCAGTTGCTGCAGGTGTCTGGTAAGGTACATCCCAAAAGTGGCATTGTACTCAATTATGGGCCTGATGAGGGATGAGTAAAGAGGCACGATGACCTCCCCTGATCTAGATGTGAATCCCTTCATGATTAGGTGGGCTATATAAAATGTTTTTCTAACCACTTTGGCCACGTGGTTGTCAAATGAGAGATTGCTATCAACTTGGGTCCCCAGGTCCCTAATGACTTCTTCTGTACTTAATGGATTACCACCTATGTGGTAATTTGTGGGCACTTTGTTTTTGCCAAAGGGGATGGCTATACACTTTTTGGCGTTTAGCTTGAGGCCATGGCTCTGGCACCAGTTGTCTGTTTCTATGAGGCCCTTTTGGAGGATGCTTGTGTCGGCTGGAGAGTTGATTATGGCGCCCAGTTTGCAGTCATCTGCGAATTTGGTCAGCCACAGTCCTTCCGTGTTGGCCTGTACCACCGAGAAATATATACCGAACAAGAGAGGTCCCAGGACTGAGCCTTGTGGGACGCCACTTGTAACTGGTTTGGAGTCTGACATGGCTCCAGCAATTCTAACCATGTGGGTTCTGTCCTTGAGCCAGTTTGCAACCCATCTAGTGACATAGGGGTTTATATTTAAGCTGGTGAGCTTAAATGCCAGAGTGGGGTATTGTATCGAAGGCTTTTGCGAGGTCCAGGTAGGCTGTGTGGACCACCTTCCCCTCGTCAATGGCCTTGGTGACTGTTTCAAAGAAATCGGCCAGGTTTAAGAGGCAGGATCTGCCCTTAACAAAGCCAAACTGGGTAGGATCCAGTGTCTGT
>NC_056745.1:1522126061-1522356061 GCF_019279795.1 Protopterus annectens | reverse complement strand
CATCATGTTATGGGGCTACTTAAACAGAAAATAATGTTGATTCCTGACTGTACTGAACACAAAGAATTACAGGATGTAATGCATTCTGCAGAACAAGTTGGTAAACATACTTTGCAATGTGGTTTTGACGCTTTAGAAGCATTTTGCAGGGCTACTGTCACTGGGTCTGTACTTAGAAGGCATGCTTGGCTTAAGGAACAAAACTTGCCAGATCATGTAAAAGCTAAATTACTGGATGCTCCCTTAAACCAAGACTGCCTTTTTGAGAACAAAGCGGAAGAAGTCCTCAAAAGGATGGAGGAAAAAGCTAAATCTATGCAAACTGTTAAAGATTTCCTACAAGTACAGCCTCCCAGATTCAGTAGGCATTGGCCTTCTAAGAACTGGTCCTTTCCAGTCCCTTCTAGGCCTTTTCAGTCCAAACCCAGGAACAGCAGACCACCTAGGCTACAGTCTCAGGCTTCGCACAAACCTAAGTAGTGGAGGACTCCCACTCCAAAGCAGGGAGTAGTAAGCCACCTCCTATGGAAAAATGGCACAGTGACTTAACCTTAACCCTTCCAAGCCCTGCTCTACTACCTGCTCCCTTAGGAGGAAAGTTCGCCCTGCAAGCAAAAAACTGGGAACTCATTACCCAGGACAATTGGGTTTTGAGCATAGTTTCCCAAGGATACAGATTCCACTTCCACACCCTACAAACACCAAATGGTTGGCCAGACCTACCCCCAAATCAGTGGGCGGAAGCCCAACAGCAGGTTCTCTCTCTCCTCAATATCAAGGCTATTCAGCCTGTCCCAGCAGAAAAAAGGGGACAAGGCTTTTATTCAAGACTTTTTCTGGTACCCAGAAAAGACAGCTCCTGACGTCCTATCCTGGACCTCTCTATTCTCAACACCTTTCTGGTAGTTCCAAAATTCAAACTGCTAACTCTACAACAGCTTCTTCCCATGCTAGCCAAGGATGCCTGGCTGGCGACCCTAGACTTAAAGGAAGCTTACCTGCACATCCCAATAAGGGAATTTTGCAGGAAATACCTATGTTTCAGGGCAGGCTCCATGCACTATCAGTTCACTGCACTTCCCTTTGGCTTATCTACTGTTCCCATGGTATTCACAAAGTGCCTAGCTCCAGCCATTGCATTTTGCAGGCAGAGAAATATTCAAATGTATCCATATTTGGATGATTGTCTAAGCAGAAAACCAGGACTTGCTATTACAACACCTGGCATTCGTAAAAAAACGTCTAACCTCACTGGGGTACACCATCAAGGAAAATAAATCTCACCTAGTACCCTGCCAACAGATTGTATTCCTGGGAGCAAGCTTGAACACAACTTCCCAGATGGCATTCCTCACTCCAGAGAAACAAGTTTATTTCTCTGACAACCTACTTCAAACTATTGGCCACAAAAGCCCAGCTATCTGCAAGGAAAATACTGCAAGCCCTGGGGTTCATGGCATCTTGCATTTTACTAATTCCATATGCAAGACTGCATATGAGGAAACTCCAATGGTATCTAAAAAGCATATGGTGTCAACATTCTCAGGACCTGGAAACAATGATTTCTATCATTCCTTGTATCAAGACAGAGTTCCTTTGGTGGGCAGAGGCCTGCTACCACAACAAGGGACTCCCTTTCACTCTACCCCCTTGCCGCCCAAGCCCTAACAACAGACGCATTAGACTATGCATGGGGGGCTCACATGGCAGGGCAGTGCATTCAGGGTAAATGGAACCAGAGACAGATGCACCTGCATATCAATCCAAAAGAAATGTTAGCTGTACATAATGCTCTGACAGCCTTCATAGACTGTATTCTTCCAGTATAACTATTGGTAAAGACAGACAACACCACAGTTATGTGGTACATAAACAAGCAGGGGGGAACCCACTCGTACCCTCTCTGCAGACTAGCTATGGCTCTGTGGAACACAGTCTTGAGCTACCAAGTACACCTGCAAGCTCAGTTCCTGCCAGGCATACTAAATTCACTGGCAGATGACTTAAGCAGAAATCTCATGGACCCACACAAATGGAAACTAGATGCCAAAATATTCAACCTCTTGAGGAACAAATGAGGGACTCCAGAGATGGACCTGTTTGCCTCCCTTCAGAACTACCAATTGAACAAATTTTGCACAAGAACTCCCCACAGCCAAGCTTGGAAAGTGGATGCCCTGTCCTTTTCCTGGGAAGGCCTCTCAGTTTATGCCTTTCCCCCTCTGCCTCTCCTCTTGAAGGTTCTACTAAAGATCAAACAGGACAAGCCAAGGACAATACTGATTGCACCAGACTGGCCACGCCAGAATTGGTACACCCCCTCTTGCGCAGTATGGCAGTGCTACAACCATGGCACCTGCCTCAGACCCCTACCCTGCTGGCCCAGCTGGCGGGCCAGATTCTGCGCCCTCAGCTTCAAACCCTGAACCTTGCAGCCTGGCTAATTCCTTAAGTTCTCCCTTAGCATCCCTCAGTAAGCAGGTACTGGATGTCATTTTGGAGGCAAGGAGGCCTAGTACTAGAAAATCCTATGCTGAAAAATGGAAAAGATACTGTTCCTGGAGCCTGGCTCAGGGGATGGGCACAACGGTGCCCAGCTTACCTCAGATTCTACAGTACTTAACAGAAATGCTCCACAGGGGCCTATCCTTCTCATCAATTAAAATTCATGCCTCTGCCATTTCAGCACATTATAATACAGAGCCACCCATCGTCTCTCACCCCTTGCTAAAGCAATACCTTAGAGGGGCCAAAAATTTAAGACCCCCGCCAGGAGAGCTCCCACTCCATCCTGGGACCTTAACTTTGTATTGGAAAAGCTCACTCTTCCCCCCTTTGAACCAGCGGCTTCAGCTGAGTTGAAATTCCTTTCTTGGAAAACAGACTTCCTTCTAGCCATCACTTCAGCAAGAAGAGTGTCTGAATTACAGGCCCTCATGGCAGTGGAACCCTTCATTATCTTCCATGCAGACAGGGTTTCTCTTAGGACTAACACTTCCTTTATGCCCAAGGTGGTGTCTTCTGTGGCCCTAAATCAGTCCTTTCATTTGCCTACTTTTTTCCATAATCCACAAAACAAAGGGGGAAGGATACTGCACTCTCTGGACTAATAAATGCGAGAGATGCAATTATACAGCCAAACTGGAGGCTAAGTTCTCTCAACCCAAGACTGGATCAGACCGTCAAGAGGAGAGGGGAAATACTTGCATCACACCAGCAGTCTCACATAGACCCATTAAACCAGCATTGGCAAATAACACACATAAATACACGAAAACATACTCGGAGGCTCCAAATAAAAATCTGCATAAGCAACAGAGACCTCCAAAGCAGACATCTAAGCTACCTCCACCCTCCAACACAAGCCATGAAACACATACTTCACAAAACCAGTGTGCCACGCAATCACAGCCCTTAAGGCAAAATAACATACCCAACATACTATTAATAGGTGACTCTATAGTCAGGCACACTGATGTACCACTCACAAGGCTGAATAAGGAGAAGGTTACTGTTAGCTGCTTGTCAGGTGCCTGGATCCGCCACATAACACAAGCACTCACGTCACTCCAGAACAAGTACAAATACGACTCTGTCATTGTCCATGTTGGTATGAATGACCTAAGCCATATCTTCCTGGACTACATGAAAAGAGACATGGAAGAGCTCTCTGATCACGTAGCCCAGGCCGGCATGACCCTGACCCTGAGTAGCATCCTGCCCTCACCAAGAATGATACCACAGTATAAAGAAAAATGTATCAATTTCAACAATTGGCTAAGTTTCTGGTGTCATTTAAAGGGGATCCAGTGTCTGTCTGCCTGAAATGACATGCTCGACAAGCCACGCTGCTTCGCTAGAGACGGCTTGCACCTGTCACCCTTATGCTTTTGAATACTGGCCAAGGCTCTAGCTACCCATATAGTGCCTTTTTTAGGCAAGGCTCAAAAGATAAACTCACCACCGTAAATAGCACGAGTAACAAAAAACTGAGGGTAATGCTACTCAATACCAGAAGTCTAAACCTCATAATGCATGCATTCAAGGCACTATTCAATATGGAGAAAATTGATATATGTGCAGTAACAGAAACCTGGTTTAAGGCTCCAGAGAGCACCCCAGCACTACCAGGCTACAAATCATACCATACATTTCGGCCATAGAACCAGGACTGAAATGCAAAAGGCAGGGGTGTATCCATATTTATCAAGGATACCCACACCTCCAGGTTAGTGGCACAGCACGATGCTTAAGAGATCATCCACGTGCAACTAACAACGGGCAAAACTGCAGTTCAAATTTTAGCTTGCTACAGATCACCCACCATGTCCCAGGACCCCCATTCCGCATTTCTGAAAACAGTGGAAAACACAAAGGTCCTACCAAACACCCTAATTTTGGGTGATTTCAATTACCCAAACATTAACTGGGAGAACTACTCAAGTACTAACTCCCTTGCCCAACATTTCCTAGAATTTATAAACTCAAACACCCTGGATAAACTGGTCAGCACTCCCACCAGAGGTGACAACATATTGGACCTGGTCATCACCAACATGGGCGACAGGTGTTCCACACCGGAGGTCAACCCCTCGCTGGTTAGATCTGACCATAAACAAATCACTTTGGATATCCACATTCCGCCCCCAACCCTGGACAAGGAAACCACCATGAAAAACTTTTCAAAAGCAAACTTCACGTTACTTAAGACTGAGGTGGAAAGTTTCTAAGCCCCCATGCTAAAGGATAACTCTGTCCAAGCACCAAAATCCTTCACCAATGCATTCTATGGGCACTTACATGAATGCATGGACTGTGCTATCCCAAGCAAAACCAAAACTCACTCATCCAAGAAAAGGAAACCAGTCTGGTGGACCCCTGCCATAAACAAGCTATACAATAGAAGGAGGAAACTAGTACAGAAAAGAGTAAAATTCCAAGAAGGGAAGACATCCATGATCAGTATCAGAAAGAAACTATGTTCCCTTATAAAATCATCTAAGGCGAGCTTCGAAAGTAAAATTGCCAAGGACTCCAAAGATAACCACAAGGCATTCTTTAGCTATGTCAAGAATATAAGTGGCAATGCTCGGATCTGCTTGGAGTTGGTGCAGAATTGCACAAAATACATTGAACCGACCTATATCGCCAACATCTTGGCAGACAGGTTCATTGCAAACTTCACCCCCAAAAGGGCCCATAACCATACCAGAAGAATGTTGAGCCCCTAAAATCACAGACACTCAGGTTAAAACAGCCCTCTCCAAATCCAAAAACACGGCATCAATGGTGCCCCAGGCTGTATCCTACATGAGCTCAAAGACGAACTAACCCCTCACCTAAACACACTGTTCACACTCTGCCTCTCCACAGGCTACGTACCCACACAGCAATGGTTATTCCACTCCACAAAGGTGGAGCCACAACAGACCCCGGGAACTATCAAGACATTGGGAACCTTCAAACACTGGACCCTACCCAGTTCGGCTTTAAGGGCAGTTCATGCCTCCTAAATCTGGTGGACTTATTTGAGACAGTTACCAAGGCTATAGACGAGGGAAAGGTGGTACACACAGCCTACCTACACCTCACAAAGGCTTTCGACACCATTCCCCATTCTGGTATTGTAGACAAGCTCACTAGCCTGAACATAAACCCCAGTGTCACAAGATGGGTTGCCATCTGACTCACGGACAGAACCCACTTGGTGAGAGTTACAAGAGCTAGGTCCGACTCTAAACCGGTTAGAATTGGCGTTCCCCAGGGCTCAGTCCTAGGACCCCTCCTGTTTGGCATATACTTCTCAGAGTTACAGGCAAGCAGAGGAGGACTATGGCAGACCAAGTTCACAGATGACTGCAAACTAGAGGATATAATTGACTCTCTGGCTGACGCAGACATCCTCCAAAACGGTCTCACTGAGACAGATACCTGGTGTCAAAACCATGGCCTCAAGCTAAATGCCAAAAAGTGCATAGTCATCCCCTTTAGAAAAAACAAAGTACTCACAAACTACCACATAGGTGGTAGTCCCCTAAATATGGAAGATGTAATAAGGGACATGGGGACCCAAGTAGATAGTAATCTCACCTTTGATCACATTGGCAAAGTGGTTAGAAAATCCTTATACGTGGCCTACCTAATCACAAAAGGGTTCACATCCAGATCAAATGAGGTCATTGTGCCCCTCTACTCATCACTCATCAGACACATCATAGAGTACAGTGCCCCATTTGGGATGCACCTTACAAGACACCTGCAACAGCTGGAAAGACCACAGAAGTACCTCACCAAGAGGATCACTGGCCTCAGATGCCTTGTACAGCTCGACTGAAGAAACTCCAGCTGTATTTGATTGCATACCGCCTACTCGGAGGTGATCTTTGCCTGGCATACAAGGCCATGTCCAACCCAGAAGTGATGGACAAGCTCCTCCTAAAGAAAACCTTATCCACTTGAACCACGTGCTCTTGGGATCTAAACTTCACCACAACAATAAATAGGACGTGCCAGAGGGATAGATTCCTGTCCCAGAGACTTCCCATGCTTTGGAACAAGATCCCAATCTACATTAGGCAGAGCTCCTCGCTAACTCTCCTCAAGAGAAACCTTGACTACTGGATGGGAAACAAAGTTTACCCCTGGGATCACTTCAGTGGCTCTGCTGGACAGACGCACAGGGAACTAACTAATCTAAGGGGGCGGCAAAAGCCAACACATTCTGGCTAGGCTTATAAAGGCCTTCAGGCAGCCTATGAACCTATGAAGTATCCTATGATCTCTGAAAACTGTAATGTCATTGTGTTGATGAAATAAGTATTGTCTTTTGTTTTTATTATTTATTATTAAATAACCCACGGTGGTGGTGCTGCGGTAGCGTTGTCGCCTCAGAGTAAGACGCTGTCCGGTTCGATTCTCAGCTAGAGCGTCTTCTGCGTGGAGACATCCATGAATGGGCGTACCTTCGGTGAAGGTTGTGCATCAGGGCTGGTAACTCGGCACGTAAAAATCAACTACCGATCATTAGCGGACCGGAGTTCCGCTGTGGCGACCCCTAACTGGGAAAAGCCAAAAGACACAAATTATTAAATATTTGTAAACCTTTCAACTGTGGCTGTTTTGTGTAAAGGTAATTTAAGCTCTTAGAGTACATTGCATGTATTTGGTGATGCTGTCCAAGCCACTCCAATAGCTTTAGCCCTGGGTCACACTTGGATAACAGTAATACCGCACAGTGACAGTGAAATTGGTAACCCTTTGGGAAGGGTCTTACAGTAGCTGATATTTATGGTTGGTGGTAGTGATTTCTACCTTATAGTCTGGAGAGGAGGAGGCATAGCTGGAGAGCCTGTGCCAGCCTTCCCCAGGAGTGTCTGTGCTTTTGTATATAATTCATATCTCAAAATGTGTGTCTGCTACTTGGGCAGGGACACGAAGCACTGGTTGAACAGAGAGGGTGCTGGAGATTTTAGCTTGACCAATAGGCTGAGATCTGTACCCTATAGCTGTGCCAGTGGGGAGTCTTATTGGGAATTTGGAGAGAAAGGGAGAAACCAGCCCCAGACTGACTGTGATCTCTGTGTGCTCTGAAGGGGAAACATCCTTTACTGTGTGCATATTTGTTACCTTTCCCAATGTGCACACTGGTGCTACTGGTGAGGATTGAGGCTCCTTGATTACTGGCCAGTGCATGGGTGTCACACTTGGTTCTAGTATATGTTACAGTAATAACTGTGTGTACTTTACAAGGCAAGCCTTTTAGATGAGATGGGTGCTCTTAAATTCACCCTGTCCTTGACCTGTTTTTCCCTCTTGGAGGCAGGAAATGTCTTAAGAATGTGGGTATTGGCAAGGACTAAAACTGATTTGTATGATGTGTGAATCTTTAAATGTGTGCAGTGGGCAGCAATTTTGTTTTCTTTTTTCCCTCATCGTAGTCATAAATGAGGCAGTAGTTTAAGTTTACAAGAGCTGGTTACTGTGAGAAACTTTCTTGTTCAGTACTGCCACACTTAAATTGGAATCTGGAAGCTGTTCATGCGATTGTATTTGTACAACCTAATATAAAAAGAGTTCAGATTGATTTTGTCTCAGTCATACAGCTAGTAGTGCGACCCCCAACTTTTGATGTTAATCAAACAAATGCAAATAAGAAATTGATGTAATTCTGCAGACATGGACTCTTAAGGTGCATTCGGGGTCTGAATGGAGAGATGAAACTTCAGCGAGGAAAGAAGAATACTAGTGCTGAAGTCTTGGTGAGTACCTTCAGAAGGTGGACCCAGTTTTCACAAGACCTCACCGAGGTGACACTGCTATATGGATTGTATTTATATAGCATGCATCATGGATAGAAGCAAGTCAGAAATAAAAAAGATAGCTGGGTGCACAAGAGCCAGGATAAAAAAGTGCCCAATCCTGGTAGGTGCACTTGTGCCAGGACTGGAAAATTGACAGTGTAGAATCCTCAAAACATGAAAACAGTACTACAGTGCCCCCCCCCCCCCCCCCGTTGTAGAAGGAAGTAGTAGTCCACAAAAACTGATAGGCCAAAGAAGAGCCATAAAGACGATTAAGTGGACTATTGAGGATAAGAAAGAAATTGTTTTGTTACTACTATGTAAAAAACCCAGAATTTACAGACACAAGATACACAAAACGATTAAGAGAGAAATTAGAGGAAAGAAAAATAAATCTGCAAGAAAAATTGTCAGAAGCTTCAAATGATAATTTGTGTTCATTAATGTAACAGATTTGTGAAAAACAGTATATAGATCAAGAAGCCTTGATCTGTTTGGAAAAAGAAGCCTCTCAGGAAGTGCGAAAATATAAACAACAAAACCAAGAGATTTTTGAAAAGTATACAAAAGAAATGTGGACATGGAAAAGAAAGAGAGAGTTGATGTGGTGCAATATTTAGGCAAAGGAGAAAGCCAAATTAATCAGTGTAACGTAGGTAGCCCAAAGATATTCGAAGAGAAATACAAGCAAAGGCATCCGGATATGGAAAATTTTACAATAGAAAAAGATCACAAAGATAGAATGTAAAAAAGAAGATCAGTAAAGTAAAAGTTAAAAAAAAAATAGAAGTTGTTATGGAGTAACTGTGAAGTGAAGGATTTGATGTAGAAGGTCTAACACAGGTTACATCACAGCATGATCGAGTGAGTCCCCAAAGCAGGGAGAAACATGAAGATCAGGAAACATTTGCAGAAGAAATATGGACAATGGAAAGAAAAAGAGATTTAATATGGTGTAATATTTATGCAAAGGAGAAAGCAAAACTAACCAATACAAAAAGAGCAGCACCAAAGATATTTGAATAGAAATACAACCAAAGGAATCCAGACATGGACTGTTTTAATGTGTGAAACCGCTTACCTCCTCTATAAAAATAAGAAGATAAAGCGGAAAAGTAGAAAAGGAGATTAATAATGGAGACGTTAAAGAATAGAAACTTGAGGTTATGAAGTACCTGCAAAGTGAAGGATTTAGTGTAGAAAATGTAATTCAGAAAGTACCACAACATAATAGAGTAATGGGTATCCAAATTAAGGGGAAACCAGTGGAACAGGAGGTGCCATATGAAGATAATTTGGAGCTTTCCACAGGAAACCAGTGTAAACATTCACTTGAAGCTAGACAGCAAGGGAAGGAACACAAAATTGTGGAAACTCTGACGCAGTCAGGAAAACAAGGGGTGTGCCCTCAGTTTGGAAGAAAACAAGCTAAGGGAATTGCTTGATGTAATAGATATAGAAAGATATATCAAGATCAATGAAAGAAAGACTGCAGAAGGTTAATAAAACCCAAAAAGTCATTAAGTCTGATAAAACAGTAATTAGAATTATTCATAGAGATCCATGCGATACAACAGAAGTAAACAGGATATATTACTGTGCAGCTAAATTAATAACTGATAAAGTTCTACCACAAGAACAGAGGGTAGTAAGGGAAAGGAAGGGGAGAAATTGAATACCATCATGGAAATATTGAATAGAGAAAATTATAAAGCAATTAAGACAAGTGTCACTGTTGGACTATAGAAGATGGAATAGATCAGCAAAAATACTAAGAAAGGTAGATGATCTGTCATGCACTTTTGCAAATAAACTAAAAATTTCAGCACAGGTGGAAAAACTTAGAAGATATGAAGATTAAGTACAAAATAAGAAATTTATTGATGACCTAAAAAAAGTTTTATAGAGAACTGGGAAGTAAGGTAAAAGGAATTGAAAGACTGCCAGAAAAAGAAGAAATAGCTACATTTCGGAGAAGTATCTATGAAGATCCTGTGAAACATGACAAAGTTGCTAAATGGGTAGAAGTAAAAGAACGAATAAGAGGTTTTTAAAGGTACAGGATATGAAATGGGATGAAGTAACAGCTAGAGAGATTGAACCAAAGTTAAGAAAAACCTCTAATTGGAAAACTCCAGGCCCAGATGCAGTACATAACTTCTTGTTAACATCTTTGCATGAAGATTTAGCCATGAGTAACAACTATTTATATACGCACCCAGAACAGACACCAACCTGGTTAACAACAGGAAAAACAATGCTTCTACTTAAGAATGAACCTGCAAGCTACCCTAAAAATTATAGACCAATAAATTGCCTTCTGACGACGTATAAACTGTACACAGGAATTGATGCTGACAATTTATAGTCATTTAGAAGAAAACTCAATTATGGAGTAGAACAAAAGGGCAGTAAAAGAAAGTCATATGGAACAAAGGATCATTTGTTGTTAAAGCCATAGATTCTTCCCCTTTTACAGTTCTCCACTAAATATGGCATGGATTGCCTTCAAAAAAAGCATTTGATAGTATCCCTCATTCATGGATAAAAGAGTACTTAAAAATGTTTAAGATACACCCCACACTGATCGACTACATTACAGTGACCATGAAACAGTGGCAGACCACTTTGCAATTAAGCCATGATAAAAGGCAAATTGTTATCCCAGGGATAAAAATTCAAAGGGGGTTATTCCAGGGTGACTCTGTCACCGTTACTATTCTGCCTTATCCTTAACCCATTATGCTGTTTACTCAGCAACTTAGGCCATGGCTATAATGTGGCTCCTAGAAAACAACAAAGTGTAAAGACTTCTCACCTTCTCTTTGTCGATGATTTAAAACTGTATAGCTCATCACAAGAGGAACTGAAAGCACAACTGCAAGCTGTCAAAACTTTTTCAGATGATACAAGAATGCTATTTGGTCTTGATAAATGTACAAATGCAACCTGTAAAGCAGGAAAACTGCAGCGCCAGGAAAACATCAGTTTGGGCCAAGAATGTGATATAAAAGAACTTGAGCAAGAAGGCGTATATAAATATTTGGGAATTGATGAAGGATCAACAGTAAGACACGAACAAATGCAAATAAAACTTAGCAAAGAATACTTCAGAAGACTTAAATTAATCCTGAAAACAGCACTGACATCTAGGAACAAAGTCCAAGCTATAAATCAATTTACTCTTCCTGTCCTAACTTACAGTTTTGGAGTGATTGACTGGCCCCAAAACGTGTTGGATAGATTAGATAGGAAAACAAGAAGGATGCTTCATGCTCACCAAATGATTTATAAAAATCAGTGCCTCCTTGAAACTGATTATATGTACAGATCTGTAATTGTGGAACTCCACACATCTGCTGACTTCACAAGACCCAAACATAGTGAAAGTTTTGAAACATAAAGAGAATAAATCTAAGATGACTTCTCTTCTTAATCTAGCAGAAGCTTATTGGCGTCAAGCAGGAATGGAAATCAAACCAGAAGTAGATAAAAATCAGGCAGCAACTGAATCTAAGAAGAAATACAGCTAGGCACAGAAACAGACAGAGGCATAAAATTCAGGTTTTGATAGAGTAGGTAAGCGTTTTCACAGATTAATACAGTGCTTCTTCAGACCATAAAATCAAACTAAAATAGTTACTTAATATGCAAGTAAATTAGTCCAATTAATTCAAAATAACCAATGAAAATCCAGCATACATCAAATATTCCGAATTATTTAAAGAGCCCTCTTGCCTTTAAGACCGGTTTAATAGATGCTCTTCCATTCAAGCCAGGAGGCTTGTCAGCTTGCAATTTTATGATCCAATGTAATTCACGAGTTTCTGTAAAATTCTTAAGGTCTCCACCACGTTCGTTCATATTAACAAGCTCAATAACCCTAAAACCAAAATGATGTTTCTCTCCACTTTCTATAAAATGCTTAGCAAGTGCATTATGTATATCACCATTATCAATACAATAAGAATGTTCTCCGATATGTTCCATTAATGACCTGTTTGTTTCTCCAGCATAGAAGCTTGAGCATGCCTTACAAGAAGAAAAACATATCAGATTTCTACTATGACAATTTGCCCTTATATTAAACTTTCACTCAATTTGTGTAGTTGGATGAATGAAATATGCCAAGGCATCAATAAATGAAGAAATATTACATGTTGAACAACCATGTGTTCCTATAGGGTCATCATTAATTCATTAATTCTCTCTACTTCCCTTCGATTTTTATAGCAAAGTTGTCTTTTAAGTGATTTTTTGTTTTTAAAAGTAAAACTAGGTATATCGCCCACTACTGTTCTAATCTGTTCATCAAGATTTAAAATGGGACAGTTAAATTTAACAATAGTGAGGGTATTGGACATGTCACTACTATAGTGAAGTGAGGGTATTGGACATGTCACTACTATAGTGAAGTGAGGGTATTGGACATGTCACTACTATAGTGAAGTGAGGGTATTGGACATGTCACTACTATAGTGAAGTGAGGGTATTGGACATGTCACTACTATAGTGAAGTGAGGGTATTGGACATGTCACTACTATAGTGAAGTGAGGGTATTGGACATGTCACTACTATAGTGAAGTGAGGGTATTGGACATGTCACTACTATAGTGAAGTGAGGGTATTGGACATGTCACTACTATAGTGAAGTGAGGGTATTGGACATGTCACTACTATAGTGAAGTGAGGGTATTGGACATGTCACTACTATAGTGAAGTGAGGGTATTGGACATGTCACTACTATAGTGAAGTGAGAGAGAGACATTTTGTTTCATAGATGGGCTGCTGGAAGGTTTTACTTCTATTGCTTGACTAGAAAAATATGGTCTCGCTTTATTGTTCCTGTGCTTTGAACTTTCTTTTATAATACTATCCACCTCCTTTTTCTTATAACCCCTATCATAAAATTCTTGCCTTACCAATAATGGTGATGTTGATATGCTGTCATTATTATTATTGAGTCTTGATATTCTCATATTCTGGCTTTTAATGATGATTTTAAACATAAAACCAGGGTGCATACTGTCTCATTGCAATAGAGTATTTTTCTACAGAATTTCCTATATAAGTAGTCTGAAATTTGTGGTGTATATCCTTCTGTATGTACACATCCAGAAAATCTATGAGTCAACCTTAGAAAGGAAGTAGTGGACTGTAGATAGTTAACAAAATGGGAGAGTTGTGTCTCAGTATCCCCCCCCCCCGATCAAAAACAAATAATCTACGAATCTTCTATAAAATTTTAAACATTATGTATATTCATTCGGTTTTAGAACAAACATTGTTTCCCAGTAAGCCATAACCATGTTGGTGTAGCTATTGGCACAGGGTGTGCCCATAGCTACACCAACTTTCTGTAGGAATAATTGTCCCTCAAAAAGAAATGCATTGTTTTCCTACTATACCTATACACTTACTTACTATATTAAAATCTGAATTTATGCCTCTGGCTATGTTTCTGTGCCTAGCTATATTTTTTCTTACATTTTATCGGTTCATAGGCACAGTTAATTTCTCGGGGGTTTACTTTTTACTTGGTACTAGCAACTGAATGTGCCAAAAAACAAAAGAAAGAATGTAAGATGAAGGATCAGATGAGAACGCAAGAAATGTGGAAAAAGCATAAATATAGTTGTAAGTATAGAAAACTTCTGGAAGAACCTCATGTTGCTCAAGAACGAACACAGCAATGGTTAAGAAAAGGCAAGTTCAAACCAAGAGATGAAAGGTTACTATTGGTAGCCCAGCATAGTGGGCTGCGTACACGTTAGTTTATAAAGTCCATTGAACACATGGGAGAAACAGACAAATGTAGGTTTTGTAAAACTGAATTAGAAACAAATGCACACCTCGTTGCTGGTTGCAACATACTAATAGCAGAAGGACTGTATACTAAAAGGCTTAATAATGTGCTGAGATTGTTGCACTGGGGGTTGTGCAAACATTATGGTACTGAAGTGGCCGAAAAACACTGAAAAAAATGATCCACAAAGCATCATAGGAAATGAAGAAGTCTACATCGCATGGGATCATCCATTACCAACAGTTCAAAAGATAGATGCTAGAAAACTGGATATAGTGTTCCAAGAAAAGAAGACAAGAGTAGCATTGATCATTGACATCACCACACCCAGTGACTATAGTGTCTTACGTACAGAGAGACACAAAGTCATAAAATATCAGGATCTGCAAACAGAAATGAGAGCAATGTGGAAGTAAGATACCCAGGCAATTCTAATATTAGTAGGAGCAGCGGGTCTTATAAAAAAAGAATTTACAGTCAAATTTAGATATGTTACCAATGTATGTAACGCCATACGAACTGCAGACAGAGTCATTACTGGGCACATTGCGGGTGCTGTGAAGAGCACTACTGCCTGACATCAAAGATTGAAATAATAGTAATTTCGTGAACTTTAGTCCTACTTTGAGTTAGGAATGGGGTTCATTCCCATCATGGTATTAGAAACCCAAAAGACTTGGAGAAATTAAAAATGCATAATATTTATGCTAAACAGCTGCATCATTTTATTTCTAAGGCAAATAAAGTTTTAAATTTGCTGATGTTTGTGGTTATCAGCATAATGTGTTTCACCTAATTTTTATGACCGATGCATAATGATGATTAAATGATCATACAATTTTGAACTTGTTGGACATTATAACTAATTTGGATCCGAGTCTGGATACATCTGCATAGAATGCTGTATATTTTTTTATCATTGGGGGGGGGGGGGGTCTTCATCTTAATTCTTTTACAACAGCAATGCTTTTCTTTAGCTCAAGCTTTCATGTACTAAATATGATTAAGCCTTTTTTTCCTCTTCATTACCTGCATCCTTTCATCCTGTTTTTTTTATTGCCTGCATTCTTACCAGCCTTAAACCTGTCAAAGCAGGTCACCAATGTTGGATTGTAAGAGTTGATGTTGTGTTTCACTTTATATACAAGCTGACTCTCTCTAATGGATCCACAGTACCCTTTCATCATCTCTGTATGCTTGAGTAGCTCCCTTCAATTATCTTTGGCTGTTGGAGTTCTCTGCAAGTTTGACGGGTACATAAATATGAACTGCTTTTTAACAGGGTAAGTGTCAACTCTTCATTATTTTTTCTTGTTTTGCAGAATTTTATTAGGCGTTTGGGGTGAATCATTGAACTTAGGGGGCTAAGTGTACTCTTTTGGTGTGCAACATGACAGAATTGCATGTGTCAGTGTTGAGCTCTCAAGCTTCTAAGTGCAGAAGCTTCTGAGAAAAAAAGAGCCAGAATGGAACAGAAGATGGGATGAACTCTGTCATAGTTCCCATCGAGGAGAGCACCCTTTAGATAGACTGATATGGTAATAACCTATCTATTTGTATCTCATGATTTTATAACTGAATGTCCCCAATCTGCAGTACAATAGTTTATTCTTTCCACCCTATTTCTTGCACCACTTGCGAGGGATTACGTCAGGGAACCAATGAAATAATGGGCAGGACATCCCCTTCGAAAACGCTGTTTTACTACGAGGGATTACGTCAGGGAACCAATGAAATAATGGGCAGGACATCCCCTTCGAAAATGCTGTTTTACTACGAGGGATTACGTCAGGGAACCAATGAAATAATGGGCAGGACATCCCCTTCGAAAATGCAGTTTTACTATGAGGGATTACGTCAGGGAACCAATGAAATAATGGGCAGGACATCCCCTTCGAAAACGCTGTTTTACTACGAGGGATTACGTCAGGGAACCAATGAAATAATGGGCAGGACATCCCCTTCGAAAACGCTGTTTTACTATAGATTGTTTGGCAGTCTTAAGTTTTTTGTTGGAAAACTCGACACCCCCCTCTCTTTTTATACATATTCCACTGTACTTATTGTTTTAGTAATCATACAAGATATTTGAATGAATCATTAAACTTCTCCTCTTTACATGAAAGAAATACAGGGATGTTCTCTTATTTAAAGGAGTTTTGACTAATTCAATAAGGGTTACAGCCAGTTTGTTCAGAGTCCTCCAGTTTTGTTAAGTACTGCAGTCTAGATGTGGTAGCATAGAGTAATTACTGGAGTCATGATTTGTCCTATTTTATTTGGATCTTGTCACATGTCCTTCTTTTAGTCTCTCTTGCTTTGTTGTAGGCTGCTTTTTAAGGTGCATTGATTCTGGGTCTCTTTGTCTTGCTTGCAAACATTTAACATTCATTTTTAAGTTATTCTTAGCCAAATGAGACAGCCTGACTGTATCTCAAAAGTTACAAGGGATACCTGATTGGTAAACATTGGTCTTCGAGCACTGTTCATACAGAAAAGGTAACTGCATCTCAAAAGTTACAAGGGATACCTGGTTGGTAAACATTAGGTCTTCGAGTACTGTCCACACAGAAAAGATAATTTCTCATCTGTTATTCTGCTTGGAAAATCATGTTGATCATAGTCCATGTAAGTGACTTGTAGCTTGTAGTTTCTTATCTTTTATGTATATGTATGTGTGGTCCTTATTGGCTGTGCTAGTCTGTCAGGACCTTTGGAAAGTGGACAGAGCTGTAGGGTCACCCTCCCATTTATACTGACAGCCATTTGACAATATCCTGATGTACTGCAAACATTCCCCCAAAAGTTTTTAGATCATAAGTACAGTCATGTAACCAGTAACCAAATTCTAACAACTAAAGCAACTGTTTATTAGTATGCTTGCATCTGTTTTTTATTTAGAAATCTCGTGTATAGTAAAATGTTTCTAAACTTTAACTTATTGTCATGTTTCTTTAATAAATTCTATAAAAATATTTAGAGCATTTAAATCTAAAGTAGAAGATTTAGATCTTAATTTGAGTGTGTTATTCTGTGTTTGGAAAACCAGTTATTTTTTTTTAATTACCATGTCCTTAGTGTTCTTTTAATCCCCCCGCAGGACTGAGCTGGTTGGCTGCTCATCCTGCACCATATCAGTGCAATCGTTCTGTAGTAGCACGAACTTGGGACTCCCTGGGCTAGGTGAGAGACCTTAGGCCCATTCGTTCTGTGGTAACAGGAACTGGGACTCCCTCGGCTAGGCGAGAGACCTTAGGCCCATTTTTCTATGGTAGCAGGAACTGGGACTTCCTGGGCTAGGCGAGAGACCTTAGGCCCATCCATTCTGTGGTAGCAGGAACTGGAAATCCCTTGGCTAGGCGAGAGAGGTTAGGCCCATTCGTTTTGTGATAGCAGGAACTGGGAATCCCTGGACTAGATGAGAGACCTTAGGCTCATTCGTTTTGTGGTAACAGGAACTGGGACTCCCTGGGCTAGGCAAGAGAACTTAGGCCCATTCGTTCTTTGGTAGCAGGAACTGGGAATCCCTGGCTAGATGATAGACCTTAGGCTCATTCACTCTGTGGTAACAGGAACTGTGACTCCTTGGACTTGGTGAGAGATCTTAAGCCCATTCGTTCTTTGGTAGCTGGAACTAGGAATCCCTGGGCTAGATGAGAGACCTTAGGCTCATTCATTCTGTGGTAACAGGAACTGGGACTCCTTGAACTAGATGAGAGACCTTAGGCTCATTCATTCTGTGGTAACAGGAACTGGGACTCCTTGAACTAGATGAGAGACCTTAGGCCCATTCGTTCTGTGATAGCAAAAATTGGGAATCTGTGGGTTAGGCAAGAGTCCTTAGGCCCATTCGTTCTGTGAAAGCTGGAACTGTGAATCCCTAGGATAGGCAAGAGACCACTGGCACTGTCATTTCTGCCAAAGAATCCGATGTAGATCATTGGGAAGTTGGGAGCTAGTCAGTTAGCTGATTCTGCAGGGTGGCCTTCTCTCTCTGTTGGCATAGCACCCACCTCTTCTGTGGTGGTCCAGTCAGGCTCTGCTACATGCTGACCCCTCTGGGGAAGCATCCATTTGTATCTTGTATTCCCTATGGCTTACTTTGGGACTTGAACATAGCAGTGTGGGCTTGAGCCTCTGGGCACATGACACCTATTACCTCCACTAGGTGCCTCCCATCTGGTGAGTCAAGACTGTCTTCCTCCCCAAAGGGTGGGAAAACCAATAGTGGCAATTCACTTCCATAGGTACTTACTAGACCATTGATCTCTCAGGAGCTTAAGAAGCCTGGCCTTGCATTCCGATGAGAGTTTTTGCTCTTATGATGTTCTTCATTCCACATTGCTGCAGTCCTAACTATTGGGTAGTCCGCTGTCCAGTCGGCCCGAATACCAAAGTATATGGCTGACATCGGTCAGGGCGCACTAGACTGACGTCAGTACGTCAGGGTACTAATGCGCATGACCGACGTCATATCCTCAGTCTTTTTTGCCGCATGGTCCGATGCAGAAGCAATTTTGCGAGTGCAGGTTGGCGTTCTGAAAATTTCTGAAGTCAGAGTTTCAGACCGAATCAAAGTTGGCTAAGTACCCCGTTGGGGATTATTTTGGTTTTTTCTTGCCTCAGTATTTAACCGGATGTCAGAAAAAGTAAATAACTGTATTTCTTGTGGGAAACAGATACCTCATAGGGATTACCATACTTTTGTGTATTCCTTGTTTAGGGCCTGAGCACGACGTTGTTGGATGCCGCTCTTGTGCTAGATTTAACAAACGCACTATTAAGAGAAGGTTAGACTGTGCCAGGTTAGTGTTTGGGAAGCGTTGTAACTATAAAATGCCGTCGGATGCTCCGACGCCGGCTTCGGCTAAAAAACGCAAGGACAAAACAGCAAAGCCTAGAGGGGAAGAACCGACAGTCCCTGACGTCGGTTCTCTGGAGGGCTCAGTGGAGCCGGAGGTTTTGCCAGGTGTTTCTTTGGAGTCTCAGGGAGAGACTTTACTGTTACAGGATGTTTCTTCTCAGGAAGTAGGCCAGGCTGAGGGGGCTTCTCAGGTGGCTGTTCTTCCCTCACTTCCTAAGGTGGTTAGGGCCTCCCCTTCTGTTTCCAAGGCTTCTTTAAGGGGCAGGCCAAGTTTTGCTTCAGTGGGGGTTTCTCCTAGTGCTTCAGGGTCTTTGCCTAAGAAACATATGCTTAAAATGGCAGAAGATTTGATTACTATGATAAGGGGTTCTATGCCCCCTCCTGATAAGAGGCCTAGGGTGGAACCTGAGTTTGAGAGTTTTGAGCAATGCTCGAGGCTTCTGAGTCTTGCTGAAGACTTGCAGGAGTTCCCTGCTTATTCTGATTCTGATGTGGATGATTCTACTCCTTCAGCTTCTCCTCCTGAGGATTTTTCATTTTCAGAGACTTTGCATTCCATGAGGGAGCATTTTAAATGGGAAGGCCAAGATTTCTCTGATTCCAGGAAAAGGCTTAGGGAGTTCTTGTTTTTACCCCAGCATAGGCCTTTAGCTATACCTCCTGTTTTGAATGTGGTGGAAGATGTTTTTGCAGAGGCTTCCTTGAATCCTGATTCTTTGCCTCCTGCCCCAGTTAAACCGGATAGGTATTATAGGGTGCCTGAAGCTCATAAGTATCTTTTTAAGAGTCCTAGGGCAGACCCGGAAACTGTTTCTTAGGGGCCTAAAGATGTAAAGGCCTCAGTTGTTAAAAATCCTGTCCCTCCTGATAAAGAGGCAAGGGCTTTGGATAGATGGGGAAAGAAAGTGTATACTTCTTCCACTTTAGCCATGAGGGCGTTGAATTGTCAGTTTCACATGTTAAAATATCAGAATTATCTTCTTTCACAGTTGAAATCTAAGGTGGATGCTCTGGCGGAAGGTATTGACTGTAAAGAGTTGCAGGATTTAGTTCATGTGTCTGAACAGGTGGGTAAACATTCCTTGCAATGTGGTTTTGATGCTGTGCAGGCCTCCTCCAGGGTGGCTGCCACTGGTTCTGTTCTTCGTAGGCACGCCTGGTTGAGAGATCAGAACTTAGCTGAGCATGTTAAGACAAGGATTTTGGATGCTCCTTTACAGTCTGATGTGTTGTTTGGTTCGCCTGTGGAAGCAGTTTTAAAAAAGATGGAGGACAAGGCTAAGTCTATGCAAACTGTTAAGGATTTTTTGCAGGTACAGCCTCCAAAGTTTAGTAGAAATTGGCCTGCTAAGGGATGGACTTATCCTGCTTATGATTCCCAGTCTAGGGGTAGGTCTAGACGTGGTAGGGGCAGAGCTCAAGGTGCCTTTAGGCCTAGGACAGGGAGTTCACCTGCTCAGACTTCTAGTGAGGGCAGGGGTCAGTCCTTTCGTAAGCAGACCCAATGACCTGCCTTTTCAGCTGCCAGTACCTTTTCGTCTGGCGGCACCTCTAGGAGGAAGACTGTCTCTTTTCAAAGAAAATTGGGATTTAATTACCCAAGACAAATGGGTTCTGGATATCATTCACCACGGTTACAGGTTTTATTTCCATACCTTGCCTCCTTTCAAAGGCATGCCAGACATTCCTCCTCTACAAAGACAAGAGGCTCACAAGCAAATTTCTCAGTTGCTCCAAATAGGGGCCATTCAGCCGGTGCCTGTGCCAGAAAAGGGCCTAGGATTTTATTCTCGCCTGTTCCTAGTACCGAAGAAGGGGAACACGTGGAGACCAATTTTGGATTTATCTATCCTCAACACTTATCTGGACATTCCCAAGTTCAAAATGTTGACGTTACAACAGCTTTTACCTCTGCTGGGCAAGGATCACTGGATGGTAACTTTAGATCTCAAGGAAGCTTACCTTCATGTGCCTATAAGACTAAGTTGCAGAAAGTATCTGCGTTTTCGAGCTGGGAATTCTCATTATCAGTTCTCTGCATTGCCCTTTGGCTTATCTACTGCGCCCAGAGTATTCACAAAGGTTCTGGCTCCAGTGATAGCTTACTTCAGGCTAAAAGGAATTCAAATCTATCCTTACTTGGACGATTGCCTGATTCTGGCTCAAGAAAAGGAAAACCTTCTACAGCATTTGGAATATGTCATAGCAGTGCTAAGATGCCTAGGGTATTCTGTGAACGAAATAAAGTCCAGTCTAGTACCCTCTCAAGACATGTGCTTTCTGGGTGTGAGACTGAATACAGCAGCCCAGATGGCCTTTTAACCCCGGACAAACAAAAGAATCTTTCCAGTTACTTCCATCAACTATCTCTTCAGTCCGGGCTGACTGCAAGGACAGTCCTTCAAGCCTTAGGGTTCATGGCATCTTGTATTCTGGTGCTTCCCAATGCCAAACTGCATATGAGGAAGCTACAATGGTATCTCAAAAATGTATGGACACAGCACTGCCAGGATTTGGACACTGTCATTCAAATAATACCTTGCATTCGAAAGGAATTTTTGTGGTGGGCTCAGGAATGTCACCTAAACAAGGGACTCTCTGTGACCCGGCCAGAGGCGAGTCAAATTCTAACGACAGATGCCTCAGACATTGCTTGGGGAGCTCATCTAGATGGAAAGTGGATACAAGACAAGTGGCCTGCCAGACTACAGCATCTACATATCAACATGAAGGAGATGTTAGCAGTCCAGTTTGCATTAATGGCTTTCAAGAAGTTACTTCTTCCAGGGCAGGTGTTGATTCTAACAGACAACACTACTGTCATGTGGTACATCAACAAACAAGGGGGAACACATTCTTACCCATTGTGCAGGCAAGCAATGATTTTATGGGAGACTGCGCTAAGCTTGCAACTAACTCTTCAGGCAAGGTTTCTGCCGGGAGCACAGAACTCCTTAGCAGATGTGTTAAGCAGACAAATCATGGATCCCCACGAGTGGAAACTGGATCTTCATGTATTTCAAAAGTTGACAGTGTCCTGGGGAACTCCAGACATAGATCTGTTCGCTTCTCCACTAAACCACCAGCTGCCAAAATTTTGCACAAAGAGGTTTCATCACACAGCTTGGAAAGTGGATGCTCTTTCTTTCAGTTGGAAAAATCTTCATGTGTATGCGTTTCCACCTCTGCCTCTTCTTCCAAAGGTGCTTCTAAAGGTCAGACAAGACAAGCCAAGGATGATTTTAATAGCTCCAGATTGGCCTCGGCAGCACTGGTACCCATTACTGAGGAGTCTGGTAAAGAAGCCTCCATGGCCTTTACCCTTGATTCCACATTTGTTGTCTCAGAAGGACGGTCGTCTGCTCAATGTCAAGCTTCACTCTCTTCATCTAACAGCCTGGCATATTCTGTTTTAAAGGACAGCAGGTCTCAACTTCCTCAACAAGTTTTAAATGTGATTATGGAAGCCAGAAGACCTAGTACAAGGAAAGTGTACGCAGAAAAATGGAAGAGATTTTTATTTTGGGCTGCAGCAAAGAATTTGGAGATTTCGGAGCCTAATTTGAGTGTGGCTCTTCAATATCTTACTGAGTTATTGGACAAAGGTTTGTCTTTCTCTTCCATTAAGATTCATGCTGCAGCAATTTCAGCTCACTATGACTGTGACCCACCGTTGTTTTCACATCCTTTGTTCAAGCAATTTCTTAGAGGGGCAAAGAATATAAGACCCCCACGTAGAGCTCCTACTCCTGCTTGGGATCTCAATTTTGTGTTGGAGAAACTTACTCTACAACCTTTTGAGGCTGCAGCTACTGCTGAACTGAAATACTTGTCATGGAAGACTGCTTTTTTGTTGGCCATTACTTCTGCAAGAAGGGTTTCTGAGTTACAGGCCCTTATGGCGGTTGAGCCTTTTTTGATTTTTCATAAGGATAGGGTATCATTACGTACAAATCCTTCCTTTATGCCTAAAGTGGTTTCTAGTGTGGCTTTAAACCAAACTATTCATTTGCCTACGTTTTATGCAGATCCCCAAAACAAAGGGGAAAAGATTTTGCACACTTTAGATGTACATAGGCAATTGCGTTATTATTTGAGCAGGACTAAGGATTTTAGGCAGTCTCAGCAGTTGTTTGTTTCTTTTGCTTTGAGTTCTCAGGGCAAGCCTGTGTCAAAACAAACTATTTCTAGGTGGATTGGGTTCTGCATTGCATTTTGTTATTCCCATCATGGCAAAGAGATTCCAGCTGGGATTAGGCCTCATTCCACTAGGGCTACTGCCACTTCAACAGCTTTTTTAAGGGGGGTGGCAACTAAGGATATTTTGGAGGCAGCTACTTGGAGTTCAGTGCATACTTTCTCTAAGCATTACCACCTTCCTCTCTACTCTAAGTCTAGGGCTGGTTTTGCTACAGCCATTTTGCAAGGCATGTTATCAGCTCCTGCTTCTTTATGATTTGCCAGCCTCCCTTACCTCTGCTTTGGGATTCTACCCAATAGTTAGGACTGCAGCAATGTGGAATGAAGAACATAGTACAGTTTTGTACCTACCATAAATGTAGATGTTCGAGGATCCACATTGCTGCAGTCCAATTTACCCTCCCTCCTTCCCCTCTGTGTTTAGGGGTGGTTGTGTAGGTGAGGTTATGTTCAGCTGAGTTTGTATATATTGTACATATTTTTGGTGCAGGTATGTTGGTGTTTTTGGATTTTGGGACTTATCTTTTCAGGGTCTTCTGACATCTGGGGCAAGAAAAGACTGAGGATATGACGTCGGTCATGCGCATTAGTACCCTGACGTACTGACGTCAGTCTAGTGCGCCCTGACCGACGTCAGCCATATACTTTGGTATTCGGGCCGACTGGACAGCGGACTACCCAATAGTTAGGACTGCAGCAATGTGGATCCTCGAACATCTACATTTATGGTAGGTACAAAACTGTACTTTTTGTGTTCAAATAAGCCATAGATATGTTGCAAGTTTGCTTTTTAAACGACTGCATTTCCAGCCTTTCAAATTGTGCATTTCTTAAATTTTAATCTTGTGTGGAGAACAGACAGTCCTGAGCAAAAACTTTTCCCCAAGATGAGTTTACAGAATAAGGAAAATTCTGTCATTTTAGAGGATTTTAAAATTGATTTTTTGATTGTGTTCAGTGAGAATATGATACTTTTTGTATAAATAGTTGACACCCTGGCATAGCCAAAGCAAAATATAATGAAGGATACTGTTGTTTTCTATCACAGAATACTTGTGTCAAATGTTACCGTAACCACCAATGTCCTTCTCTTCTATATGTAATAGTATTCATAACTTGAGCGAGTCTGCTGCCGGGCCATTATACAAAAGTCTAATGCTACTGTAGGGTATGTGCGACAGCGCACATAGTACAAGTCCTACGTCGGTCATAAAATGACTTCGGATATAAAGCGGATGTTGGCACGTACCAATCCTCAGAACATTTCTGCCGCCAGTCAGATTGTCCTCTCCGGCTGTTATTTGTCAGAGAATTTGTGGATCCCGATCAGATAAGTGCCCCATTTGGGGGGGGGGGGGGTTATCGCTTTTATTGCCACTGTTTCTTGAGGCTACATGCCAGCTAGAAAGTGTAAGTATCAGTGTGGAAGGCAGATTTCACATAAGGACTCTCATGACCTTTGTCTCTTTTGCCTAGGCCCTGACCACAACCATACTACTTGCTCTAATTGCAAGGCCTTTGTTCCCAAGACCCTGCATAGCTGTTTAGCTTCTCTTAATTTGTACTTGGAAAACCAGAGCCTTAAACATCTCTCAAGCGATATGGAAGGTACGTTGGACCTTCAGGTGAACAGCTAGCTAAGAAGACCAAGAAATCTATGAAAAAAAAATTCCACTCCACAAACCAACTACAAACAATGCACACCAGGTCCGCGCAGACCCCAGGAGGACAGGAAGCAGTACGGAAAGACTTAATAAATAAATCATAAACTTCTAAACAAAGTTAAATAAGTGCTTTCATTTTATTCAACTTAAAAACTTCATCAGATCAAATAAAAGGTAAATTACCATCCATTTAAAGGCAATGTACATCAGCTGATGGCCAAGCCTCCAAAAATCTTAGCTGCATTTAAAGTGGTACAAACACACGTAATCTGAATAAGCATCACAGAACCTATTATTAAAACTTGTCATTAAATAGAATAAACTCTGAAACATTTAAATACTAAAAACTTATAAACAACTTCCTAACCAATATTGTATTCTATCTTTCCAAAGATTTCAATCTTATCAGACAACCCGTTGAAACCTGATCATTTAAACCTGGCCAAACACATGCGTTAAAATATAGCTGCCAGTACAGTTTGTGCTTCTCTAAATGCAAAGCCCATGGGCACCCACGTTAATTTTTTGGCAGCCTTTCCATTATAACAAATTTAAAAGCATGTTCAGGGTGCTCTGTAATATGTCTTGCTAAGGCATTGGACAACTTCACTTTTTTTATTTCGTACAATTGTTCACTTATGTGGTCTCTAAGTCTTCCCTCTGTTTTGCCAATATAATAGACAGGACAGAGCTGGCATAAAGCCACATATACCACACCAGTAGTACAACAGTCAAAAAAAAAAAAAAAAAAAAAAAAAAACCTGTAACTTGCAAATTCATATTATGAATTCTAAAAATCCAAGTAAGAGTACAATGGCAAATGGGACAGCATCCACATTTTGCCATGCAATATTCCCTTGGAGTAATCTGCATATAGGGTATAGTGTTTAGTACAAATCTCTGTTATAGATTTCAAATTGCTACTCTTTTTATAAATAACCTGCCGTTTTTGGCCCACCTTATCGACATAAACTTATCCTCCACAAAAACCACTCATTTTTTTCAGTAAAATATCTGCATTAAACTAGGTGATAAATGCACTATTGTAAGGAACTGCCATTTGCACCCCTATACATTCATATCATTCATATAATATTAATAATCAACTTTCTGTCTATTGCAAGAAGACCCCATAACAAAGGATACTGTATTTTTATATGCATTTAGTGATTGGAACAGTAAATGGGATCAAACATTTGGACAAACTGCAATTACCAGACCTCCAGACTTTACAGATATCTGAAGTTTTGACCAAAACTTGTTCAGAAGTCACGGTCCTAGATTTGACAAGCAGACCTGGTCAAGCTGCGAGTACTGATTCTCTTGTAAATAATTCTAATAGAGATACACCTATGATTAAAGAGTGGTTAAACTGTAATTTTCAACTAGCTGATACCCAACAACGAAATACTTCTACCTTAATCCTTAAACTGGAGGAATTTGATTATAAATTGTTTAAAGTGAAAAGAAATTCAGCTTGAGAATGCATTTTTCCTTGAATGCATCAAGGAGAAACATGTATGTCTGTGTGTGTGTGTGTGTGTGTGTGTGTGTGTGTGTGTGTGTGTGTGTGTGTGTGTGTGTGTGTGTGTGTGTGTGTGTGTGTGTGTTTGTGTGAGTGTGCACGCGTGTGTGCGTGTGTGTGTGTGCGTGCGCACGTGCGTGTGTACATTTTTGCTATTAGCTTCCATTTTCATTATTTATCGTTGAGCATCGGTTTCTAATTAGGGAATTTCCTGTTATCGTATTAAAAATCTGCTTTATTTCATTTCATGTATTTAAATGTGTCCTCCATTGTATAGCCAATGTTGAGACCATTAATACTGAAGGATAATACTTTTAAACAAATAAATAGTTCTAATCTCCTTATCCAGATTAAGGCCTCTGAACAAATATATTGCAGTTGTAAACTTAGAATATAAATGTTTCTTTGCATCTAAATGCATACTGTAGCAAAGACATAGAATAACTTACTGCTGTATGCAAAGTAAACTGTTTCCAGCCTAATGAATACATCTTATTATCCAAACCCTAACATGGGTAACTAAGTTCTTACTTCACAACACCCAAAGATGATAACCACAAAGCCAGGAAACCCAGGAAAGTTTAATCAGTAGATCTCTGTCTCTCTAGCACCTTGGCTCTTCAGCCTTTTGTAACTAAGTTCTTATCCTGAAACAGACTATTTCTATTGTGATTTATTTATTATACTGCTAGCTAAATCAAGTACCCAAATCTTATTTTCTACTGCAGAAGTATAGGGGTGGCCCACAATCGACGTCTTGTCGTTGTACTCTGTATCCTATAGACTGCTAAGAAGTGACCAGTGCCTTGCATAGGCATCCACTGACCCATTACTGATGGATCTTTGCTCATTAGCAAGACAAATGGCATCAGAAATGCTCTGTCTAGGTAGTACTTCTTTTGCAACATCAACATTACGGTTTAGAGGGACAGTTTTATTTCGCAGAGGATACCATTGTTACTATGGAACAGACTCCCCATCCACATAAAACAAAGTTCATCTCTGTCCGTTTTGAAGCACAGCTTAGAGCTACTGACGACAAACCAAAAATTTACCCCATGACTGCCCCCTGTACTATTAATGGACAAAGGCAGTTCCTAAATGCTTTATCTCGTGCATAGGCCCCCGCAGATGTGGTATGATCCCAGTTATTCTCGTTAGGGGTAATATGCAAGTCTGACGTCATTTTAATTAATTCCTCAACTGATGGCTCTTGGGTTTAATGTCCGATCTGACTTTGTCTCTTTTACTAGATTCACAGATCCAACTCTTAATCTTTTGCTATAGTTATTTTGAAAGTTTTTCTCCTTAAAATGGCAGTTTAACTAACTGGTTTTAAAAAATGCATTTCCTGTGGACATAGGATTCCTACTTCTGATGCCCACAGAGAGTTTTACTGTTTTGGCGCTGCCCGTTTGGACACTAATCACTCTATCTGTGCAGGTTTTAACACCGGGGCTCTTAATGGCCAGAGAAATAAACAAGTCATAAAGGGTTTTCTTCCCTGTACTTCATCTTCCTAAGTTACTGGTGCTCAAACTCGCTCCAAGATGTCCAAAAAAAAAGAAAGCCTGAATCTGCTGAAGGATAAGGACCCTAAGAACAGGTTTCCAGACTGTTCACCAACATTGTCTCCGACCAGAGAGCCTCCTGCAAAAATTTCAAAGAAGTCGACTTCAGCATCCTCGGATCCTACCTCCTTGAAGCCTAGACTGGATCCTGTCACCCTTGTTCTCACCAGCTGATGTCTCCTCTACTCCATCCTTCGTTTCTCCAGGAGACTCCAAAGAGACACTCCAGGCCACCATCTGCCAGCTCCTCCCTTAGGTCCTCTAAAAACTTGTCTGAAGCAGAGGTAGAGAAGTTGACGAGGTTGATAGGATGAAAAGGAAGTTCTGAGCTCATCTCCCATTGGACCCGTTAGCTTGATGTCTAATGACCCTCCACTAATTTCTCCTTCTCCAGTCTGCCTCGTGAGTTCGGAGCCCTCAGATCCGAGATCCTTGAGGGTGTCCTCATCGCATCCGAAGACAGTTTCTTTGACTCTGACCATGATTCTGAGTCGTCTGGCTCTGATGCTGAAACATTGGTGCTGGCTCTGGGGAGTTGGGATCAATTCTGAAGTTATAGGAACCATCCATGCCTCTAGGAGCTTCAGTGCTGGACAGTTCGGATCTGACTCCTTACTTGGGATGGGCATGTGGGGGGATTCAGGGCTCATTGGTACAGGAGTCTTTTGCTCCTGTGCTGCTGGCTTCTGTTTCTCCTAGACCCTCTGCCTTTGAGGTAGTGGAGAGGGCTTTTTCTCTGCGTAGAGAGAAGACATCTTTGCCCCCTTCAGATCCTATTTCAGTTCCACCAGGAGATATGAGCTCTCTCTCTCATTTCTGTCCCATTGGGACAGCCTACCTGAACAAACCTCCATTCAGTCCCTCGGGACTCCCCTGTCACTTCAGATACCTCAGCAGACCATCCCACTGATGAGGTCCCTAGGAAGAAAATGTGTAAAAGGAAACACTTTAATTCCTCTCAGAATCTCTCACTAAAGACAGTGACTTTGATGATGGGGAAGGGTCCCTGCAGATATCCACCTGAGGATGTCTACTTTGAAGAAGTACTTGAACTTCTAAAACAAAAAGGTGGATAGTCTTCTGACCCCCATTTCCCAGGAGGAGTCAGTTTTCCCTGGAGGCTTTCCAGTCTGGCCCAGCTACATCTTGGGTGAATCTTCCAACTGATGAGCTGATAGACTTTGTCACACCTTCCATGGAAGGAGCCCGATACTATTCCTAAGTGACTGGATAGATTTTTTTAGCCCCACCCCCAAAGGACGGAACACAGTGGAGAAAGGGGGACCCAGTAGATGCCATGGTTGTGGCAGCAGCCACTAAGAGCGAGCTCACAGAGCAGAGCTCAAATGTCCATCCATGTAACAGTGAGTATAGGGCCTTGGACAGATTTGAAAAGCTCATCTACACCTTAGCGAACTTTGCTCTGCAGTCACTGAATTGTTTGACACATTTTTGCAAGGCTGTAAAAAGATTTCACAAAAGAGCTCTCCAAATCTCTGTCTGTGGAAGACCAGAATAAGATTTCTTCACAACTGGACACTCTTCAGTCAATATCTAACACGCCCATGAGGTTATCAATATCTAACACGCCCATGAGGTTATTTCCCATGTTGCAGAGGGTACCTCAGGAGCATCAGGTTTTGGGTATAATCCTCAGGAGCCATGCCTGGATGTATTTGTGAAATTTTGTGGAGCCCTTCAGGCCTTCGTTTGTCATTGCTCCTTTTGATGGATTTTCTCTGTTTAGCTCAAACGTAAAAAAAATGCTGTCCAGAAGTGAGCAAGACAGAAAGACCCTGTCTGCAGTTGGGGTCTGTTTTTTCTACTCCTCAGAGACGTTTTTCATGGAATCAATGAGGAGGTAGAAAAATGTGACTTTGTAAGTCCTAAGGTCCATTCCAAAACTCAAGAGGAGATAGGTCCCCTAGAGGCAGAGGGAGAAATGGAAGATGCTCCCTCATGGCAGAGGTGGCCTGCTGAACCAGGGTTTCCTGGATTCTTTGTCAGATAAAACCCAGTCAGAGATTTGAAGTAAGGAAGCTTCTAGAAAGTCATTCAAGAGGTCTCCACCTCCCCACCAGATAGGATCTGGAATTTATTCAAGAGTCTTTTTTAGTGAAACAAAATAATGTATTTGAGACCCATTCTGGATCTCAGCAAATTAAACCAGTACGTAAAATACTCTGAAGTTTTGGTTGGTCACATTTCAGTCCATTTTGCCACTGTTGTGAAAAGATGATTGAATGTGCTTGATAGATCTTCAGAATGCATACCATCACATATGATGTCTGTGCTTCCAGCTGGGAGATAATCATTTCCAGTTCAGAGCACTGACCTTTGGGATCACCATAGCCCCCAGGGTGTTCAAGAAATGCATGCTAGTGATGACAGCTCACCTAAGACTGATGGACTTCTGGGTGTTTCCGTACTTAGACGACTGGCTCTTGACTGCTCCAACTAGCCGTCTTCTTTTGCAAGCAAGGGACTACTTGCTCCAGTTGTGTCACTATCTGGGCATCACAGTCTACTAAAATAAGTCGCAACTCACTCCTGCGAAGAACTTGAGTTCATAGGTGCTCATCTACGTACAGGCAATAAGATAGTCTCTCTTCCTCTAACAAGAGTACAAACCCTCAGATCCCTTGTAAGAGAAGTGATTTTGCATTTCTCTCCTGCAGCACGGCTAGTCTTGCAAGCCTTAGGGTCCTTGGCAGTAGCGATAACTCTAATTCCATTTGCCAGATTTCATATGTGGAATCTACAGTGGAATCTGTCAGTTCAGTGGTCTGTTCTACAGCAGTCCTTGGACACTCCAGTCAGTATTGCACAGGTTTACAAGGAATGCCATCTTTGATGGATCCGTTCAAATGAAGTTTCTCAAGGCCTTCCATTTGTTTTACCTGTACTGGTAGCCACAGTAACCACAGACACCTCCCATCTGGGGTGGGTGGCATTTCCTGGGAAGGACACCCCAAGGTACATGGTCCCCTCAAGAATCCAATTTGCACATCAGTATCCTGTAGATAAGAGCATACTAGCATTGCAGGCCTTTCAAATGCTCTCCCCTATGGGAAGATTGCAATCCATTTGGACAATATGTCTGGTCTGGTACATCAGCAAACAGGGTGAACAGATCTTATCCTCTTTGTTGCGAGGCAGTAAGAGTGTGGCAGTGGACGACCTCTTTGGTTGCTTTCTTATTGCAACATATGTACCAGGGAAAGCCAGTGTGCATGCAGACAGACTAAGCAGGTCCATTTTTATACCTCATGAGAGGTGTCTCAATTTCAAAGTGGCAGAGAGAATTTTCTATCGATGGGGGCAGCCGTGTTGTGATCGCTTTGCTTTTCCCTTCAACAACAGGTGTAGCAGGTTCTTTGCCCTGATCCCTCCTCTGTGTGAGTCACAGAGCAATGTCCTGGTTTACAATTGGCCCACTAGTCTACTCTGTGCTTAATATAATCCATTACCTGTACTCCCCTGATTTCTACAGAAAGCATACCAGTTGAAGAGAACAGTTGTCATTGCAGCTTTTTGGCCTTGTCGAATCTGGTTTTCGTTCCTGTGACCTTATCTTCTGTATTCGCCCTGAATACTGGACCCCATTCCAGAACTCTTGTCTCATCTGACAGGGGGTAACTTATCGAAATATAACATGCCTCAGGTTAATGGTTTATCCAGTTCCAGTGTTGGCTAGACAGCCCAGGCTTTCCTTCCCAGTCCAACATATTCTCTTGTCCTCTCAAAAGGCTTCTACTATGAAGATTTACAGAAGTAAATGGAAGGGATTTTATATTTGGACCCTCCAGATAGATCTGGATTCTTTTTCCACCTCAATCTCCATAGTTCTAGATCTCAATCTCCGTAGTCCTTAGATATTTTAGCATCCCTTTTCAAAGCAGGCACTAGTTTCTTTACAATCAGAGTGCAGCTGTCTGCCATTTCCAGTTTTCATTCTGTCAGAAATCATGCTTCTTTGGCTGCTTGTAAGTTGTGCAAAACCTTTCTGAAGGCACCTTCTTACTTGGGCCCCCAGTCAAGGACCCTATTTCTCCATGGGTCTTAACCATCTTACTTCAGAGTCTGACTCAAAGTCCATTTTAAACTTCCACCAAATCAGACCTAAAAATTTTGTCCTGGAAGACTTTTTTCCTAGTTGCCATTACATCAGCTACATAAGTATCCGAACTCCAAACCCTTTCTTCCACTTTTCCATACTTGATTTTCACAAGGGTGTCTTTATGTACTAACCCATCTTTTTTTACCCAAGATGGCTTGCGAGTCAAACATTAATCAGTTCGTTATCCTTCTGGTTTTCTTCCCAAGTTTACCAGTAAAGGTGAGTACCTTCTGCATCTGTTGGATGTGCACAGAGAACTTCAGCTTTATTTTCATCAAACCAAAGATTTCAGAAAATCCTTTTCTTAAAACAGATTGGGCATGGCAGTTTTCAAAGTGACTTTAGCCAGAAGGTTGACTGATTGCATATCCTTTGTCTATAAATGGAAAGGTTTGTCTTTACCTAAGCCACCAACAGTACATCCAGCGATGTGTATGGTGACCTTCAGCCTTTTGATTAAGAGCTTCGATAGGTGACATTTGTGTGGATAACCACTTGGCCCACTGTTCATACCTTTTATTGCTCATTACAAATTAGATTTGATTTCTAGGAGCAGAGCTGCATTTGGCTCCACAGTACTCCAAAATATCCTTCCATGAGGACCACCCAAGGTTCATCTAGCTGGGTAGTCTGTCCCAGATGCATCTACTTTGTCCATTTTCATTCTTCCTCCACTTCCTGCCCTCGTAATCCCCTTCCCTTCCTTCCTGGAGAATATCGAAGAGATTTTTCTTGGGAACCTACTGTCCCTTGTTCGAACTCAAGTTTTTTCTTTGATGGTACTTCTCTATTGATTGTGTACAGCCTAAATCATTATTTTTGGAAGCAGCAAACACGATCTGAGCTATATTAGCATAGTGGAGCATTATGGGTAAGGGAGGAGCTTGGGAGTAACAGACAGAAGGACAAGAGACCAGGTGGATTATTACACTCAGGGCAGATCGGTGGCACAGGTTAAATGACAAGGTCCCCCTAAGACCAGTACTAAAGTCTAGAGGTTTAAAAGTGAAGTAAATGACTTAATAATGAATGGTTTTATATGTATATTAGATTTTGCATGATTGTTTTATTTTTTTAATTATTATTTTTATGTTTTATCTCATTATTTTTGTCTAATATGTAGTTTGGTTGGTTATATTGCTGTGGCTTCTGGTAGTAACACTTTAAATCCTGTGCAGATTAATTAGTTGATTGCTATTCAGGAAGTATAAATTCAGCCTTGATTATTTCCATCTGTAAATGGTCTGAAGAAGCCCTCTGGGGTGAAAGCGCTTACCTGACTGCCCCTGTTTTGTGAATAAACATTTGTTTTTATTCCAGTGCTGCATGTGGGATGTATTTTTTCAGCCTTATGTCTGCTCTGTTTATACTGTGCTTGTGGACCTATTGGAAACATTATATCTAATTTACCAAAATCAGCTCATCATACCCTGTCTCACACACACAACATACATACGCTCATAAATTTTGCCACTCCTATTCATAAATATATAGAGTACACCCAATTGTTAATGCTTTTAAGTAAACGGGAAGGTACATTAACTGTTTTATACTGAGTATTTTTAAGGAGAAAGCTCACTTTTCTGCATTTTCAATAATCTGGTTGCGTTAAATAAAAGCCAGATCATCTGAGCAACTGTATCCAGACTTTTGCCAGTGTCATAAATGAAATTGTAATGTGGGTTTTAAGAATGTTTTGTGGTGACTGTAACTATATTAATGAAACTGCCCCTTTTTCTGTATGCTGCGTAGTAAATGTATTAGTACCATGCATCACCTAGTTTGGAAAATACATCAGGTGTTTCTGGCATTTTCATATGCCATCAGTCCAGTGGTATCTATTTTTGTCTGATTCAAGTGTAAGTTGTCGTATCCAACCATATTTCATCTCCGCACCAAATCTGAAGTTCTTTGGTTTCAGGGCTGTGACTCCTCCCCCTGCCCATAATTCCCTGATCTCCACCTTACTACTTCAGATCCCATTTGGCACCTGAAGTGTTCTGTTGTGTAATCAAGAGCTCTTGTCCTGTATTATTTTTGGAAGGCATTATTATTGGTGCTTCTTCCTTACCAAGAGAGTTTTTTCTCTCTAGTTTCTTTAATGTTAGTATTGCTAGTGCTAGCGTAAGCTTAAGATATTATAGGTAGTAGTGTTATGATCAGCGTTTATGTTCTGTAGTTTTAGGATAATTAGAATTGTTAAGTGTGCAGTGCTTTATTAAGAGTGGGTTTACATTAGGCTAGTTACATATTAAGGTATATTCTCACTTTAGTGCTAGGAGTCAGCCATTGTGTGTGTGTGTGTGTGTGTGTGTGTGTGTGTGTGTGTGTGTGTGTGTGTGTGTGTGTGTGTGTGTGTGTGTGCGCATGTGTGTGTGATCAATATGGCTGACGGTTAAGGTTTTAGAAAGTACATGGAGTGTGGGCACCAGCTGCTGCCCCAAGACCCACACACTCCTTTTGTGTGTATTATTTAAGAGACACTCACCTTTTGTGTAAGGTTTGTTCCTCATTTAGTGCCTGCACCTTTCAAGCTAGAAGGGAGAAGCTAATAGTAAAGAGACTCCTCCCGCCACGGACTGTCTGCCATCCTTTTCTCTTCCTCTTTTGCGGCTTTGTCTTTCACCTAAGACAAGAAATTCAGAGAGAAACCTGACAACAACAAGGAGCTGCAGAAGACCAAACAAGGGAAGACTAAAGAAAATACAAAAGAAAAAGATAAATCCTACTCTGAAAAATCCTTCAAGAGGTCTCTGGATTCGGCAGTAGCTTTGGAATCAGATCCCAAGGTATTGAGATTTTTAGAGCTGATGGTCTTTCAGCACTGTACATCTCCTGCTTGGTCTGGATTCTCCCCAAATCCATGAAGTCCTAGACTGCATTCTCCTATCCTTTAGGGCAGGAGAGGAGATATTCTAGACCACCATTGATGGTGTCATTGTTGTGGTCATTGAGAAGTCTTATTGAACAGGATGTCGACAGAATGATGAGAAAGTTTCTCGGGATGCAGATATAGCACAGGGTATATTGGTATCCTCCTCTAGGAGTGGCCGAAGTGCTTATCCATCTAGCCCCCTTCTTCTGACTTTTCCGAAGCCAGTATGCCATTTAGAGTCAATGGTCTCGGGCTTAGTCTGTCACAAAGTACCTTTTGCCAGAGCTGGCAAGTCAATTGACTTTGACTCAGATGGGTTCCCTTCCTCTTTCTGGTCCAACATGTTCGGATTTGGAAGAGTCTTGGAAGTGAAGTTTTAGCACTGAGGCTCCAGAGGATGGTTTGACTCAGAAGATTTTGGAGCCTTCTCTTCCTCTTTGTACTTTGGTGTGGGCAGCTCGGCACAGAGATTCACGTCAGGGTTGTGGCCCATTGGTTCTGAGGTTTTCTTTCTGTCTGAGGATAGGAGGGCAGTGGTGAAGACTGCATGATTGGCTTTTGAGGCTTTCGAATGAGTCCTTTCAGTGTTGAGGGAGAAGGTGCTTTCATCTATGTAGGTGCCATTTGAAACCCAACTGGAATTGCCTTTTCATCCTTCTGTCAGACAGGGGCAGTCTGTTTCATGGACTTCATAGGCAACCTGCTGTATAAGCTCCCAATATGACTGTGAACTCTCTGATCCTCCTGCACAGATGATTTATAAAAAGCAGACATGCAAATTGAAGTGCTTAGACTTTTCCCCAGAGTCTGTCACCAAAGACACGGACTTCAATGAAGGTGAAGGCTCCCCAAGATCTCCCCCTCTGAGGATGTCACTTTCAGCGAGATCCTGGAATTGATGAAGTAGAGAGGGGATGGTCCACAGAAAGTCATTCTCCAGTAGAGTCCATGTTCCTGGAAGCCTTTTTTGCTCATCTTCATCTGGGTGGTAATTCTTGTTGACCCAGTCATTCCCTTGATGGCTTAATGGACATGGAAGGACCCTGACATGGTGAAGCCTATCCCCTAGAAACCTGATAGGATTCTCTCTGCTCAGACTCGACAAATAATAAATTCTAAATTCACCAGCCACGATACGAACCAAGCAGCTGTTTTGTTCCAGAAGTAATTAAATGCTTAAACTCAAATGTTAAAACAAACCAGATAAGTGCTTGAATCTAAAATGTCTTAAATGCCCAACATATTCCAGTGTCTGATGTTGAGATGAACAATCCAAATGTCACTTAACAGGGGTAGTATACATTGCATCGTGTATGATGTGTTCAGCATTCTATATTGGCAAGACTGAACGGAAGTTAAAACAAAGAATTTATGAACACTATTATGAAATAGAGTAAAAGTCAGCACTAATGCTCTTTTTAAGCAAATTGCTGAAAACAGTGATTATAAATTTTAATTGCGGTAGCGTTGTCGCCTCACAGTAAGATGCTGTCTGGTTTGATTCTCAGCTAGAGCATCTACTTCGTGGAGACATGCGTCAATGGGCGTACTTTTGTTGAAGGTTGTGCGTCAGGGATGGTAACCCAGCACGTAAAAATCAACTACCAATCATTAGCGGATCGGAATTCTGCTGTGGCGACCCCTAACCGGGAAAAGCCGAAAGACACAAACAAATTCTGGAGAAAGTGGATACTAACCCTAGAGGTGGTCCTTGGGCTGTTATATTAGAACAAAGAGAGGTCAGATGGCGATTATATCCTAATGCTTTTTCACCACTAGGACTCAACGGTACAATATCCAATATCCTTAAAATAAAAGCATATGAGTGAGAAGTGTATAAATACATCTCTCGATTGTATTAAAATATAAAAATAAAATGTAGACTCAAGTTTTAGAGTTCCTCTCCAATATATACCAACCTAAGGCAATGTGATCTAAACAAGCTAGAGACCTGCTACAACAAAATCACCAAATTTGCCACAGGGGCATCCTACCGTAGTCACCACTGTCTCTCACTTGCTGAAATGGGCTGGCTTGAACTCCTTCACCTCCTTTAGTGGTATCAACTCTCACTCGCCCACAAACTAGTAAACCATCCACTAAATGTCCCATCCCTCCAGAATCTACTCCAATCCTATCACACCACCGGACTACTAAGATACAGCAACAAAAATCACTTGCAGATCACTAAAGCCAATAACTCTGCTGGTGAAGCACTATTCTCTTGCGCCATAGCCAAATTCTGGAACTCACTCCCACCCACAATTACCTCCGTACCATCATGCACCCACTTCAAAACTTTACTAAAAGCGCACCTAAAAACATGCTGGCTATGCCCTTGCAACTCCCACTCTAATATCACCCACCCCATCCAACCACTACCTTTCTTTCCATCCCACTAACTACCTTGATTATAGCAAGCTCAGATGCTCATAAGCCTAGTACTTATTATACAGCAGGAACTTCTCATTGTAACATTTGTTAATGTCTGTTATGTACTTCACAGATAAAGATTCTAGTTGTCTACTGATGTACTATGTTCTTCATCTGTAAATATGTTGTAAGTAATTGCTATGTTAAATTGTTAATCGCTATGTAATCCAATGTAATTACTGTCTGTTTATTTTACTGTGGAGCTTTTCTCCCCGGGCCTCCGCTGAAAATGGACCTACGTCCAGTCGGACACTCGCGGTCAACAAATTTAAATAAATAAAATAAATTTAAATTAAGTGACATTTGGGTTGTTCATTGCAAATCAGACACTTTAGAATATGTTGGGCATTTAAGACTTTTTGATTAACAAATTGAAATATCTCAAAGTTCTTGATAAATTCTAAGTTTGGAATAGTAAAGTTTTTATGTGTTATTAGTAATAACTTGATTTTATTGACAGCTGCTGTTATTTTATATTTTAAATTTGATCAAGTATATATACTTGGATTTTAGATACAATGTTTCTTTAACATTATGAATTAGGCACGTGATTCAAGTTTATAAAATAGTCAAATGACATCATTGCATTATCTGATGAAGTCGAATCAAATCGTAGACGAAAGTGCTTATCCGGTTTGTTTGAACATTTGAGTATAAACTTTTAATCACTTTTGGAATAAAATAGCTGATTGGTTCATATCGTGGCTGGTGAATTTCGAATGTAGGAGTCTGATGTAAATCTTCATTCTTTCCTTACTGATTGGACTTTGGTTCCGTCCTCGGAACCGACATGGCCAGTACCAAGCTTGCGCCAGCCAAAAAATCTCAGCTGAGACCTACCCACAGTGCCCCTCTCATAGTCTCTTCAGATCTCGTTTGCCACGTTCCTCATCAGATGTGCCAAGCCTTATCTCAAGCTAAGTGTAGCTTTTTTTTTTTTTTTTTTTATTATTTCTAGTTTTAGTGTCTTATTAGTCAGTTTTATATCTAAGGTTATTTCTCGTTTCTACTTTCTTTATTTCCTGACTAAACCCTACCCACTACCTTCTTTCGTACCATCATTGGTACTACTCCGTCTTCCCTACCTTAGTAGGCCCTTCTCTTAACTTTTTGGTGTTTCGTAGTACCATTGTTGGTACTCCTTTCCTGCTATCTGTATGGAAAAAAAAAAAAAAAGAGAGAGTTTTTTTTCACTATGCCTTTATCTTCTTGTTTGGCAGATATAGTTTTATTGTGTTGGTAGTACTAATGTGTTATAATGTAAGATAAGGCCAAGCTTTGGTTCAAGCAGTGTGATAAGTGTGGGAGTAAGATACCCAACTCTGATGGTCACTCCCAGTGTGTTTATTGTTTGGGCGTTGACCACATTAATGTTTCTTATGACATTTGTTCTAGCTTCAGCAACCGTACGTTGGTTGAATGCAAGAACAAGCTTATTCAAAAGGGTATGCTGAAATCACCCTTCTCGGAGGCTCTTTCTGAGACGGAGGTCTCACCACCTCCTAAGCATAAGGATATGAAAAAGCAAAAGGAGAAATGGAGTCTTTCAGTTCCGACATCCCTGTCCTCCTCGGAACTGAGTCAACACCGGGCTTCTCCCTTGCTGTCGATGCATACAGCTTCGGCACCAGGTCTCTGTTTTCTCCCTTGGTACCGTCCTTGATTCTGACTCAGACTCCTACCACTGTTTCATCTTCAGCACCATCCCTGTCGGTGCCGACCTTGTTTATGACACAGGCTCGGACCACTGTACCTGCATCGGCACCATCCCCGGCCATGGTGCCGATGTCTTACACGGCTCCACTGATAATGACATCTTCCATTCCGAAGATTGAGCACCTTCCCAGAACCAGTTATTCTCCCTCTTATGACCCCTTTTTGGCACAACAGTTTAGTCCATTTCTTGAGAGACCAGAATCTCCATCTGCAGATTCCTTCAGATCCACTAGAAGTCTTTCGGAACAAGTGTAGTGAGGGTTGTGGACCAGCTTTTGGCAGCTAGAGGATTACCCACCCAAACTAGGTCTTCCCTCCTTCTTGGAACAGAAGTTCTCTCGGCGTATTCACCTGTCTGTCCTCCTCCGACCTCCTCCCAGGTCTCTGACTTCAGTACTGATGGGCATCCCTGTGCATTCTGTCTCTGCTCTGACAGTGGAGGCATCCCTGTTGGCACCAATTACTCTTGGTTCCACGGCTCCTTTGCAACTGGTGCACTCTCGGTGCAGTGATTGGGCTGTTGGCACGGTGGCACCTAGTTCGGCGCCAATTTTTTTCTTTGGTGCCGTCTACAACCACGGCTGTCCCAGCAGCTACTGGTCCTCTCGGAGCTCCTCACCTGAAAGCTGGCTCCTCAGGGCAGTGTGTGAACCTGATTCCGAGGTTGTCCTTCTCTGTTCTGGGCTTGCTTCAACAGGCTCGCAATTGGCACCATTGGCATCAGAACCAGAACCCCCCTCTAGCATGCAGCTGTGTCAACCTCCTACTCTGGGATTTCGAGCACGGGAGCCGCAAGACCTTCCCTTGAAGAGAACCCTTTCTCCAGAGTCTTCTTCAGAAGACTGCACTGGGGAGCCACTCTGGAAGAAACTTTGTAAGGAGAAGCATCTTGATTCCCCTGAGGAATCCATCACTGAAGACACAGATTATGATGAGGGATAATGGTCTCCACGGTCTGCCCCGGAAGACGCATCATTTGGAGACGTTCTGAAGATCCTCAAGCAGAAGGGAGACTGGAAGCCCTCCAACCCTTTTTCAAAGGAATCCGTGTTCTTGCAGGCTTTCCGTGCTCGACCATCTTCTTCCTGGGTGACCCCACCTGTGGTTGAGCTCATTGGATTTATTGTGCAGCATGCCTGGAAGGCCCCAGACAACATAGAACCTGTCCCCCGAAGGCCAGATAAAATCTTGGTCACTCCTGAAGACCAACCCAACCCAACTGGTCCAAACAGCTGGTAGTTGATTCCATGGTCGTGACGGTGGCCGTCAAGAGGGAACTGGCAGAAGATAATTCCACTGTTCATCGCCTGAACTGGGAGTCTCGGGCTATGGACAGATTGGGGAAGTGGACCTATGCTTCAGCGACCTTTGCCATTCTGTCGGTGAATTACCTGGCACACTTTACTCGCCTCCAAAGAGACCTAATCTCAGAAATGTCTGCCTCTTTGGCGGGGGTACTGCCTGAGGAGGTGCATGATACTGTTGCCTCTCAGCTAGCTACCCTAGAACCCATCTGAAACTCCTCGATGCGCTTGATTTCTCACACTACTGAGGGGGTAGCTTGAGCAGCAGCATCGGGCATCATCATGAGAATGGCATGCTTGGATGCGTTTGTGTGACTTTGCATCTTTCCTTTTTTGTCCCAAAGAGACACACTATCCCATAGTGAGAAGGATGGAAGGACCTTGTCTGCTGTGGGTATATGTTTTTCCACCCCCCAGAGATCGTACTCCAGGAATCAGATGGGGGGGGGATTGTGGTTCAGGAAGCCCCAAGGATCTTTTTGGGACACTCGTGATGAGCAATCCCCCCGGGGCAGAGGGGGCAACTCATCTGGAAGACGCCCCTTTCAAGGCAGAGGGGGTCCGTGCAGCAAGGGTCCTAGGAATTCCTTCTCTTGCTGACTCTTCCAGTGCTCCTGAACAGTGGCCCGATTGCTTTCCTCTGGAAGCAGTCGGGGGTCAATTTTTCTCTGCACCTACAGGCCTGGCAACTCATAACAGATGTGTGGGTGCAGAGAATAATATCCAGAGGCTATCATATCCCATTCAGCCTTACTTCCAGACCCAGAAAATGAATCCCCGATGTTCCACCCAGTTAGAGGGAGGCTGCAGCCTTAGAAATTGAAAAGCTGCTAAGAAAGAGTCATCCAACCAGTCCCACCAGACAAAAGAGGTTCCGGGTTTTACTAGAGGTTCTTTTTAGTGCCAGAAAAGACAGGGGATTAGAGACCAATCTTGGATCTCAGCTTACTAAACAAATTCATCAAACCTCAAAAATTCTGGATGGTCATGGTACAGTCCATTCTCCCCTTTCTGGGGAAGGACAACTGGATGTGCTCTATAGACCTCCAGGATGCATATTACCATGTAAAGATGGATAAACACTCCCAGAGATTTCTCCGCTTCCGGCTGGGAGCCAGTCGCTACCAGTTCAGAGTATTGCCCTTTGGTCTCTCGACAGCCCCCAGAGTGTTCACCAAATGTATGGCAGTCGTAGTAGCTCATCTCGGACTACAAGGATTCCAGGTGTTTCCATATCTAGATGATTGGCTCCTTACTGCCACAATCAGGAACCTTCTCATCCTCAGTCTCTCTTACACTCAAGGTCTTGCTCTTCGCCTAGGTATCACGATCAACATGGACAAATCACACATGTCTCCAACAAGAGCACTGGAATTCATTGGAGCGATCTTCGACACAACGTCCTGTCAAGCTTCCCTTCCTCCTCACAGGCGTTCAAAAATAAGAAACCAGATTCAAGTCCTCCTTCCGCAGACATTTGTACCAGCACGCCTTGTACTACAACTGTTAGGCTCTATGGCAGCAACCATTACCTTAGTACCACTGGCGAGATTGCACATGAGACTATTACAGTGGCTCCTTTCATCGCAATGGTCGATCTTAGCCCACCCACTCGACCACGATACACCTTACAAACCTTTGCAAGAAAGAAATGCTATGGTGGATGAAGCCAGAAACAAATCTTTGGTGTCAACCGTTCCGAGTCCCCCAGCCCAGGGCTACAGTGACCACAGACACTTCTCTGTTAGGGCGGGGACATTTCCAGGGAAAGACGGTCCAAAGCACCTGGTCCCCCATGGAGGCCAGTTTGCACATAAATGTTCTGGACTTGAGGGCAATTCTCTTAGTGTTGCAAGCGTTCTACACATCCCTTCCTTTTGGGACCATTGCAATTCAGTCGGACAACATGTCAGTCGTCTGGTACATCAACAAACAAGGTGAAACCAGGTCTTATCCCCTGTGTCGGAAACCATGAGAATTTGGCATTGGGCGATAACTTCCAACCGTTTTCTCATAGCAACGCACATTACTGGGAGTTCCAGTCTTATTGTAGACAATATGAGCAGGAACATTTTGATGCCTCACGAGTGGTCCCTCAGTCTGACAATAGCGGCTCAAATCTTCTGCCTCTAGGGGAGGCCTTGCTGCGACCTGTTTGCTTCACCCCTAAACAACAAATGCAGAAGCTACTTTGCCCTGATTCCCCCCTCAGGGGAGTCACCGAGGGATGCTCTGATGCACGATTGACCCCCGGGTCTACTGTACGCCTTTCCCCCATTTCCCCTCATCATGAAATTTCTACAGAAAGCTCAAAGGTTGAGAAGCAAAGTGATCCTCATTGCCCCTTATTGGCCCCATCAAGTCTGCTTCCCATTCCTATGGCCTCACCTAATTCACAGCCCGTGGATCCTTGATCAATCCCAAGGACTGCTTTTCTCATCCTCCGGGACTGATTCACTGCAATCTCCACAGCCTCAAGCTCACAGCTTGGTTTCTCCACTTCCGATGATTGCTAGGCTACCTGATATTTCATCCCCTGTTCACAAGATCCTTCTGGCTTCGCACAAACCTTCCATCAGAAAAATTTATTCCAATAAGTGGACTAGGTTCTCTAGATGGGCCAAAGAACATAATGTAGACCTCTTTTCCATGCCTATTTAGATGACCCTACAATACCCCACTACCCTGTTGCACTCAGGAACTTCAGCATCGACAATTGCAGTGCATTTAGCAGCTATTGCAAACTTTCACAATGTTATCTGTTATGTCATGCCAACTGTGCAAAACCTTCATGAAAGGAGTATTACATACTAAACTTCCTGTCAAGCCTCCTATAGAGCCATGGGACTTGACTTTGGTGCTTCAGTCATTAACAAGTCCTTCCTTCAAGCCCTCTAATTCCTGTGATTTCAGTTTTTTGTCTTGGAAAACTCTGCTTCTAGTAGCCCTTACGTCAGTGAGAAGAGTATCTGAGTTGCAGGCCTTGATTGTCAAGAGACCTCACTTGATCTTTCATAGGGAAAGAGTTTCTCTGCGTACTGACCCCTCCTTTTTGCCCAAGGTCATTTCTGTTTTTTTCATTAACCAATCTGCTGACCTACCAGTTTTCTTTTTCCACCATTCAAATAGAGGGAAATACCTTCTGCATACCTTCGATGTTCATAGGCAACTTCATTTCTACTTGGAAAGAACTAAATCTTTCAGAAAAACGGATCAATTGTTTGTGGCCTTTGCAGGACCCAGAATTGGTAAGCCTGTTTCCAAAGTGACTTTATCTTCTTGGCTCAGAAACTGCATTACTTTCATCTACCATCACAACAAAGTGCTCTTACCTTCCAAAATAAAGGCTCACTCTACTAGATCGATAGCTACCTCAGTGACCTTTCATTGTAGAGCCTCTATGGATGATATCTGCACAGCAGCCACTTGGGCAAGACCTCATACCTTTATCACTCATTACAAATTGGATTTGGCCTCCAGGGGATGAGCATCTTTTGGTTCTGTGGTGCTCAGGAATGTCCTTACTTAGGGCCACTCAGGACTCAAGTAGCTAGGGACTCTGGTCCTATCAGTAAGGAATGAATGAAGATTTACAACATCAGATAAAGAAGTTATGTCTTACCATAATGTTCCATCTGTGTTGTAGATCTTCATTGATTCATTACTTCCCGCCCTCCTTCCCCCTGCCTGGACTCCTGGTGGACTTTAGGATCTACTTATTAGTTAAGGTATCTGCTCAGACAGAGCCTCCTACTATCACTATTATTATTTCTATACTATAAGAGTGGGCAAAGTTGATCTGAAGAGACTATGAGAGGGGCATTGTAGGTAGGTCTTAGCTGCGAGTTTTTGGCTGGAGCGAGCTTGGTACCAGCTGTGTCGGTTCCGAGGATGGAACTGAAGTCCTATCAGTATTGTACGAATGAAGATCTACAACACAGATGGAATGTTATGGTAAGAAATAACTTCTTTTTCTCTCTGATTTTGCAGATAGGAAGTATTGGAGCAAAGGTCCTCCAATAGATGTAATGGTTGTAACAGCAGCCACCAAGAAGGAATTGCCTGAAGAAAGTTCTTTGGCTCTTCCCCCTAATAGGGAATCTAGGGCTATGGACTGTTTTGGGAAATTGACTTATGCTTCAGTGACCCTTGCACTCAGAGTGCTGAATTACTTAGCTCATGTCACCAGATTTCAGAGACTTGACTAAGGAGATCTTCAAGTCTCCCTCTGGTGTTCTATCTGCAGGTTTTCAAAAGACAGTGGACTTCCAGCTTTCCACCTTCCAATCCAACTCCTGTGTGCCCACTCAGCTGCTTTTCATTGTGGCTGATAGCAGAGCAAGGGCAGCAGGCAGTGGTGTTACCATCCGCTGTAATGCCTGGATATGACTTTGTGGAAGGCTTCAGGAAGTCTTTCGTCAAAAACCCTTTGAGTCCACCCTTTTTGGACCCCAGAAGTCTTCAGGATGGTGAGACTCTGTAGTAAGCATCCATTTTTCTGTGCCTCAAAGATCATACTCTGGAGATCAACAGGCTGAGAAAAAGATGTGTTATGGGAATTCAGAGCTCTCATCAGCAAACTCCTGCAGACAGACCAGCTCATGGCAGAAGAGGTGGAAAGTAGAGGTGGACTGTGTAACCATGGTTTTCATGGACCATTTACCAAAATGCCCTTACAGCATTCCTGAAAGTTTGCCCAACTGCTGCACACTGGAGGCATTCAGAAGGCACTTGTCTCTACACCCACAAACCTGGTAACACCATACATTCACATGTTTGGGTGCTGAATGTACTTTGCAGAGATTATTCTATACCATTTTCCCTGCCCCCTGTCAGAAAGAAAAAGGTTCCCGATATTTCACCCAGTCAGTGGGAACTTAAGCAGCAGAAGTTTGCAAGCTGCTAGGAAGAGTCATTCAGCCAGTTCTCAAAGATTAGCTAGAATCCAGAGTCACCTTGAGGTTCTTTATAGTACCCAGGATATTCCACTCATTCTGCACCTGAGCCATTTGAATCAGTATGTCAGACAAACAAAATTCTGTGTGGTCACACTTCAGTTCAGTTTGCTTCTACTGTGGAAGGATGATTAAATGTTTGCCACAGATCTCAAGGACACATACATCATGTGAAGCTAAAGCGTTCCAGGGGTTTTCTCCATTTCCATCTAAGAGATCATTATCAGTTCAGAGCACTGCCATTTGATTTCACCTCAGCCATCAGGGTGCTCTCCAAGATCATGGCTGTGGTAGCAGTGCATCTGCACTTATTAGGGATCCAGGGTTTCCCATCCCTTGATGATTGGCTTCTTACCGTTACAATCGACAACCGCTTTTTACACCATTGAGTCCTTTTGCTCCAACTGATGGAGGATCTGGACATCATGGTCAGTCTGACCAAAAGCCAGCTTATGCCATCCCAGCTTACAGTTTCAGATGCCACCTGAAGACAAGCTTGGCGGATTGCCTAAGTTCCAATTTCCTGGGTACTTTCCTTTCATCTGATAGCAACAGAAGTTCTCCACAACCCCTGTCTTCCCGCAAGACTAATCCTTAATCTACTGGGCCTTATGGCATCCACAGTCCTCATGGTCCCACTTGTCAGATTTTACATGAGAGTTCTTCAGTGGACTTGACACTTCAATTTGTCCTAAAGGTGCATCCACTTCATGCCACGATAAAACTTACTCTGATTTGCAGGTAGCACATATTTTGGTGGATAATGTCTTTTGTGGTTGACAGGTGATCATTTCTGACGGACTTCCCTGTGGCGGTAGTGACAGTGGATGCTTCCCTTCTAGGATGGGGGCACATTTCAAAGGTCTGACCACAAGCTAATCATCCTAGCCATCCATATCCCGCCCCTCATTAAGGAAACCACCATAAAAAAATTTTCCAAAGCCAATTTCATGCTTCTTAAGTCAGAAGTGGCTAACTTCACATCACCCACACAGATGGAAAATAGAGACACGACTGGTAAATCATATGCAAAAGCACTGTATAACACACACACTTGTGCATGGAACGTGCCATCCCCAACAGAACCAAGACGCTATCCTCCCAAAAAAAGGAAGCCAATCTGGTGGTCCCCTGCCATAAACAAACTCTACAACAGAAGGAAAAAAACTGTTGCAAAAAAGAGTAAAATCCCATGATTGCAGGAATTCCGTGGTCAGCCTCAGCAAGAAGCTGAGATCCCTCATAAAATCCTCCAAAGCTAGTTAAGAAAATAAAATCACCATGGATTCTAAAGACAACCACAAAGCTTTCTACAGCTATGTCAAGAATTTCAGTGGCAACACTTAGATCTGCTCAGAACTACAGCACAATGGCACTACATTTACCGAACCAACTGATATTGCCAACATCCTGGCAGACAGGTTCAGTGCAAACTTTACCCCCCCACCCCCCAAAGGGCCCCATCTCCATACTGGAAGATTGCACAGCCCCTGTAATCACGGATGCACAGGTAAAGACTGCACTCTCCAAAGCCAAGAACACAGCATCCATGAGACCGGACAACATCCCAGGCTGCGTTCTGCATGAACTACAGAACTAACTGGCACCCCACCTAAGTACCATGTTCAACCATAGCCTGTCTTCAGGCTTTGTGCCTATGGAATGGTGCACAGAGATGGTTATCCCATTCCACAAAGGGGGTGCCACCACTGACCCCGGAAACTACCGCCCCATTAGCCTGATGAGCTTGGTCTGCAAGGCCATGGAATACATCATCATGGAGCTTATAAACAAAGACACATTTAACCTCCAAATTCTGGACCCCACTCTGCTTGGGTTTGTAAAAGGTAGATCATGCCTCCTAAACTTGATTGACTTCTTCGAAGTAGTCACCGGAGCCATAGACGAGGGTAAGGTGATACACACAGCCTATCTTGACCTCGCCAAGGCTTTCAACACCATCCCCCACTCTGGTATTATAGATAAACTCACTGGACTAGGCTTAAATACATAAGTCACAAGATGGGTGGCCAACTGGCTCACTGACAGAACCCACACAGTGAAAGTAGCCGACTCCAAATCCGACTTCAGACCTGTGACAAGCGGAGTACCACAAGGTTCAGTCCTGGGTCTTCTGTTTGGTGTCTACTTCTCTGAAGTCCAGGCTAATACAGCTGGTCTCTGGCTAACGAAATTCGCAGACGACTGCAAACTAGGAGCCATAATAGATTCGCCTAAGGATGTGGACATTCTACAAAGAGGCCTCACTGAGACTGATGCTTAGTGTCAGTCATGGCCCAAAGCTCAATGCCAAGAAGTGCATTGTCATCCCCTTGGAGAAAAACACCGTACCCATGAACTACCACATAGATGGTAGCCTACTAAACACTGAAAGTGTGATGAGACCTTGGGACACAGGTGAACAGTAGTCTCTCCTTTGATAATCAAGTCTCCAGGAAATCCTTCTACGTGGCACACCTCATCACTAAGGGCTTCTCCTCCAGAAAAAGGGAGGTCATCATTCCTCTCTACTTATTCCTCATCAGACCCATTATAGAGTACAAAGCCCCACTTGGCATGTACCTCTGAAGACATCAGCACCAACTAGAAAGGCCACAGAAATGCTTCATTAGGAGGATTATCGGGCTCAAACAGATGCCATACACAGACCTTCTCAAATAACTCCAGCTCTACTCCGTCGAATATTGCCTACTCGGAGCCGATCTCTGCCTAGCATACAAAGCCATGTCTAACCCAAATCTGATGGACATGCTACACTTAAAGAAATCCAAGTCTCTCCGACCCACACGTTCCAGGGATCAAACCATTTTCACCACAATAAACAGAACATGCTGGAGGGATAGATTCCTGTCCCAGAGACTTCCCATGCTCTGGAACAGGCTACCCATTCATGTCAAGCAGAGCTCTTTATTAGCCTTCTTTAAGAGAAATCTTAACAATTGGATGGGAAACAGGAAATTCACCAGGGGGATCACTGCTGTGGCGCTGCTCGACAGGGGCACAGGAAAAAAATTTTCTTGGGTGACAAAAGCCAGGGAACCTCATTTGGCTAGGCTTATGTAGGGCCTAGAGCCGGTAGCCTAGTACATACCTATGGACGATGGCCCAGGGCAGTTGGTCACACATACAGGTCATTCTTCACATCAGTGTTCTGGAAATGAGAACGATCCTGCTGGTGTTGCAGGCCTTTCGGGACGCTTTCCCCGGAGGTGTGATCCAAGTGCAGACTGAGAATATGTCAGTTGTCTGGTACATCAGCAAACTGGGAGGAACTCACACCTATCCCCTATGCCAAGTAGCCTTGAGAGTATGGCAGTGGGCAATGTCTTTGCACCGTTTTCTAACAGCAGCACATATCTCAGGGTTGTTCATTGTTCTGGCAGACAAGTTGACCAGATCTATCTTGATGCCTCACAAGTGGTCTCTCGATCTAACATTGAGAGTCTTGAGCTTCAGCCACTGTGACCAACCTCATTGCAACCTATTCACATCTTATCTAAACAACAAGTGCAACAATTAATTTGCCCTGATCCCTCAGCAGGGGCAGTCACTAAGAGATGCTGTCATCGATAATTGGCTCCCAGGTCTCCTCTGTGTCTTTCCCCCATTGCCTTTAATGAACAGGTTTGTAGAGAAAGCAAGAATGTGCAAGGCTAAGGTGATCCTCATTACCCCTTTGTGGCCTCGTTAGTCATGGTTTTCCTTCCTGTGGCCTCATCTAGTGTATCCTCCATGGAAGCTGGATCACTATCCAGGTCTATTAACGCACCTGTCCAGACTACCTCTCCAGACCAACCACTCCATGTCTAATATTAGCCAGCGATATCTTTACCGGAGAAGCTGACCCAGCCTCTGCTGCAACTTGCTGTGAGTGAAAGGTTAGTTTGTTTTTGCTTTGTTGCATTTTGTATTGCTACATTGTCTTCTTCTATTTTGTATATTGTGATTTATTCTCTTTATGTTGTGTTTTACTTGTTTCTGCCTTTAATTGCATGTTTGTACTAGGAAAGAGACCACAGCTGTGTCTCTTGTGAGTAACACAAATTGTTTTTCCCTACCTTGGTGCTGTTGTGTTTTTAAACTCAATTGACTGTATAGCTGCCTGCCTCTTATGTTAATCTGACCACATATCTCCTTCCTTCTCCTCTTCTATTGGTTATTGTGAGTAAGCACACAATTGTCTTTTTGTGAAATCACCCCCCTTCAACTATTTAAATTATTGGCCATCCCACTGTATTCCATAAAACCAGAATATGAAGTGCCCATTCCTACCAATCTATTTTGCTCTTTTTATATTAGTGGCCTCCACTTTAGACAGCTAAAATGTAAGCCCCCCCCACCCCACCCACACACACACACTTTCATATCTAACTGCTTAGTGCACGGTGCAGCTCTTAAGATATTAACCCATCTTTCCATCTAACTTTTAAAATCTGCATCTACTGGAAGACCACCAATTATTGAGGAGCCTACATTCTCAGTAGAAATCTTGGGATTAGTGCTTCTGTTTTTCTCTCCTGGTGAGAGATGGAGCACATGGACATTATGTCCTGGGGACTGCTGTTCAGCAGAAAGCCTAATAACTGCTTCATAAGTGCTAACTTAGAATTTGTGCTTGTGTTTTGCTCCTGGTGAGAGAAGACGCAGCATGCATTGATCCCTGACTGTTTCTGGTTGGGCAGTGAGTATCTGTGCTTGACCTTCCTGATTGGTCTAGATGCTATTCAAGGCATCTCCCAGGAAAAGGCTGCAACTAGCCTACAGATCCTTGTATCATTTGGGACAAGACTGTGGATCACCAAACAGGTTGTGGCCTGGTTCGCATCTTGGAATTTGTGCTACTGTTTTGCTTTTGGTGAGTGAAGAAGCAAAGGAGCATCATATCCCAGCACTAGTAGCAGCCAGGTAGTAAACATTCAGGTGACTCCCCTCTTTTCATCATTCTTGACAAGCTAATTCTTTTCAGGAAGTAGTACTTGATTTGCTTTTAACTTCAGAATATTTGTTTAAATACTTCATCCATAAATCATCAGGGTCTGCTTATTAGTTTTCCCTCAAGCCTTTGGAAGTGCCCTGCATAGACACAGACCCTTTGAGTTTACATTTTTCCTGTAAAAGCACCATTGAAATTTCTCTAGTACCTAGTTGCACACAGGACAACTACTTTGCATTGACAAGCACTGTCCCCAGAGTGGCAGACTGAATACTCCTGACATTATTTTATTTTCTCACTCCAACTGTCTAATCAATAAAAAATGATCTGTTGCTATGGATAAGAACTTTACCACTATCTCCGTTACTGGCTTGGTGGATATGGGCATTTTCAGGCATTGTACAAATTGCCTCATGTTTGCTGACAGCCAGTTAATTTTCAAACTGATATGGAATGTGAGAGATGTATTTACACACTGTCACTGAAGGCAAACTGTCGGATCCAGAAATTTGCAAAAGGAGGTGGGGGGGGGGGGGGGGCAGTGCAGTCTGGTTAGTTGACTACCGGGGTGGAAGTGGGAAAGTGGGACACTAGGTTTGGTGGTTGTGAAAAGATGACTAAGAAGCTCTAATTTGTGTAAAGACATCAATTTGCATTCAGATGCACATGATTCTGCTGTGGATATAGTAGTAGAAACAGGCAGAACAGGGCTCATCCAGTAGCTACTGCAGTGAATATCTGTTACAGTTATATTCAAAGGTGTCAGCAACAAAAAGTGTAGCTTATACAGCCATCCCAGAGGAGCAAAGCATGTCCATCAGTACCACCTGTAACCTGTGTATGATTTTTAGACCCAAAAGTGAGATGAATGGCTTGGGTGTGAGTTAATCAATGATCCAGAAGCTAATTCACATTCGAATGGTGGGAATTACATGCCACTATAATAGCCACTAACGATGGCCGGAGGTGTCTAGAACATGAAAGCTATCAACAAGAAGCGTGTGCGTGTGTGTTCTTGTATGTGCGTGGATGCGCATGTGAGTGACTTGGGCTTCAAATGTACAGTGTATGCCTGAATCAACACAGCACAGCCTCACACACTGGCACTCAGTTTGTGATTGTGGCCTGACATCCCTGTGGAGGGATTTGCTGAGGTCTGAATAATTGTGCTGAAAAGGTAATGTGTCATGGTGTGGTGGGGTCGGAAGTAATCCAGCAAGAACGCAAAAGAAAGAGTAAACGTGTAAACAGGAGAATCTTGGGCCTGACAGACTTGTAGTCAGTTGATCCAGAATAAAACAAATAGTGCACTAGAAGAAGTCATCACAAAGATAAGTATGTTAAGGGGGGGGGGGGGTCTCTGATCAACAATGACTTAACCTTGATGGTTACTAAATAGCTGGACTGTAAAGACAAATAAATATCCCTGGGGGCAACATACATTTTATATGCTCTTTAAGAAAGGTATTCCCTATCAAAGCATTTACAATCAAAAGTAGGGTGTTATATTTGCACTGTTAGTAGAAGGTTCTCTTGAGGTAACAGCATATTTAGCTGGAAGAGGAGTAGATTTACCCAATAATATACAATGTTCTTCGTGTTTCACTATTGCAGTCATCACACTTGGGTTATCCTGCCAGGGGTAGCCCTCAATTGGCCCGAATACCAGAGTCTTAGTGTTTCTGTGTTGGTTGCTGTCTCTTCAAGACTGACGTCAGAACGTCAGGGTATAAAAACAGGCAGCCAACGCCATTACATCAGTCTTTCTTGCTGCGGAGCCCGAAGCAGAAGCAGTTCGCACGAGTGCCGGTCGGCTGCTACCTGAGTTTTCGTTCCAATATTGAATCATCCTGAAGTCTTCAAAAGCTACGTACCCCGTTGGGGATCCTTTTTTCTTGCTCTAACCAATGTCAGAAAAAGTTAACAATTGTCTCGCAGTCCCTGATGCCCGCTCCATTGGATTCGCAGGCCGCTACCGAGACCTGTTTAGAGTCTGGTATGCTGCGAGACTCTTCCTTGACTACGGAACCTGCGGATGTCTCTACCTTGGATGGGTCTGGAGCTGCTGTGCAGGCACCGGCTTCTAAGGACGGTCTTCGCACTACTGATATTCGACCTAAACCAATGACTTCTTTTGCGGCTTCAGTTCTTTCTAAAACTACCGAGTTTCTAAGGCCAAGAGTATGAGCTACGCCTAAAAAAACGATGACTCAAACACAAATGACCGCTTCCTTGCCACAATCTCAAAGCCAGCCGTCCCCTGCTAAAAGAAAGAGAGACTTGTCCCCAGCAGCTTTATCTGGCCAGGAGTCCGATGAGACTGAGGTTTCTGAATATGAAGACATGCCTTTATCTGCCTACGAGGATTCAGATGCAGAGGAATCCATCCCTTCTGCCTCCCCCTCCAGAGGACTTTTCTTTTGGTGAAACCTTACATACTTAGAGAGAGCATTTCCATTGGGAATGCCAGAATTATCATCAGTCCAAAAAGAGACTCTTTAGATTTTTTTAGAATTTTTAGATTTACCACAGCACAGACCCTTGGCTATCCCTCCTGTTCTGGATGTTGTGGATGATGTCTTTATGGAATCCAGCCTAACTCATGATACTTTACCCCCTGCTCCAAGGAAACCAGATAGCTACTACAGAGTCCCTGACTCTCACAAATTTCTCTTCAAAAATCCTACTGCTGACCTAGAGGTCATCTCCCCGGGACCTAAAGGAATAAAAGCAACTACAGCTAAGAATCCCAACCCCTCGGACAGGGATTCCCAAGCTTTAGACAGATGGGGTAAAAAAGTATACACCTCTGCAACTCTCGCCATTAGGGCATTAAATTGTCAGTTCCACATGCTGAAATACCAGCAACATACTATGAAACTTAAGCAAAAATTATCTACCTTTCCTGACTTGTGCAGAAAGTAAAGAATTACAGGATCTTATGCATTCTGCAAGCCAAGTCAGCAAGCATACCATGCAATGTGAGTTTGATGCCCTAGAAGCTTCTTGCAGGGCAGCAGTCACAGGTTCTGTGCTTAGAAGGCATGCCTGGCTTAAGGAGCAGACCTTGCCAGACCATGTCAAATCAAAATTATTGGACGCTCTTTTGAACAAGGATAATCTGTTTGGCACCAAAGCAGAAGATGTTTTAAAAAAGATGGAAGAAAAGGCTAAGTCTATGCAGACAGTCAAGGATTTTTTGCAAGTACAGCCTCCAAGATTCAGTAGGCATTGCCCCTTGAAACATTGGTCCTTCCCAGCCCCCTCAAGGCCAACTCAAGCTAGACCCAGGGGAAACAGACCCTCCCCCCAGATTACAGTCTCAAGGTATGCAGAGATCTAAGCAATGGAGTAACTCCACTTCTAAAGCAGGGAGTGCTAAGCCACCCCCTTACGGAAAGAATTCACAATGACTTCTCAACTCCACTACTCACCTCTGCCCAATTGCTCGTGCCCGTAGGAGGAAAACATGCCCACCATGCAAAAAACTGGGCCCCCATCACCAAAGATCAATGGGTCCTCAACATAGTATCCCAGGGGTACAAATTTTATTTTCACATGCTGCCAGCCCCAACAGGGTTCCCAGACCTTCCTCCAAACCAGTGGGCAGAGGCACAAAACCTAGTTCAGTCCCTGCTCTCCATAAGGGCAATTCAGCCAGTTCCTGCAGAGCGGATAGGCCAAGGTTTTTATTCCAGACTTTTCCTTGTACCCAGAAAAGAGGGCACATGACACCCAATCTTAGATCTATTCATTCTAAACACCTTCCTGGTGGTATCAAAATTCAAAATGCGCATCATACAGCATCTTCTCCCTATACTTTCCAAAGATGCCTGGTTAGCCACCCTAGACCTAAAGGAGGCATATCTGCACATCCCAATCAGGGACTCCTGCAGGAAATATCTACGTTTCAGGGTAGGAGCTATGCATTATCATTTCTCTGGACTTCCCTTTGGCTTATCCACTGCTCCCAGAGTTTTCACAAAATGTCTGGCTCCAGCCATTGCTTACTGCAGACAGAGAAATATTCAAATTTACCCTTACTTGGACGATTGCCGGATTCAGGTGGACAGTCAGGGAAAGCTGTTGCAGCACCTGCCATTTGTAAAGGACCTCCCTGGGGTACACTGTCAATGAAAAGAATTCCAAACTAGTCCCCAGTCAAAAAATTGTATTCCTGGAAGCAAGCCTGAACACAGCAACCAGATGGCATTTCTTACTCCAGAAAAACAAGCCTGTCTGACAGGCTACTTCACTCAAATGGCCACCAGAACCCAGCTATCCCCAAGGAAAATCCTGCTGGCTCTAGGGTTAATGGCCTCCTGCATTCTTCTAATTCCATATGGCTGACTGCATATGAGGAAACTTAAATGGTACTTAAAAAGTATTTGGTGCCAACATTTTCAGGACCTGGAAGCTATTATTCCTGTAATACCTTGTCTAAGGAAAGAGTTCCTTTGGTGGGCAGCAGCATGCAACCACAACAAGGGGCTTCCCTTTACACAACCCCACGCTGCCTAGACCCTAACCACAGATGCATCAGACTATGCCTGGGGTACACATCTGGATGGCAGGTGCATTCAGGGCCACTGGAGCCCAAATCAAATTGATCTGTACATCAACCAAAAAGAGATGCTAGCTGTTCAGCATGCTCTGACAGCTTTCAGATCCCTACTCTCACCGAGGCCCCTACTAATCAAAACCGACAACACCATAGTGATGTTGTATACCAACAAGCAGGGAGGAACCCACTCTTACTCACTATGCAGGCTAGCTATGACCCTGTGGAACACGGCCTCAGCCATGCATATTCACCTGCAAGATCAGTTCCTGCCAGGCAACCAAAACTCTCTGGCAGATAACTTGAGCAGAAATCTGCTAGACCCACACGAGTGGCAATTAAACCACAACACCTTCAGTCTTGTGACCCAGAAATGGAGTACCCCAGAGGTGGACCTATTTGCATCCCCTACAACCAGCAGCTCAGCAAATTCTGCACCAGGGTACCTCACAGCGAGGCCTGGAAAGTGGATGCCCTATCCTTCCAGTGGACAAACCTGTCAATCTAAGCATTTCCTCCTCTGCCTCTTCTTACAAGAGTATTACTCAAGATAAGGGAGGAAAGACCAAGAACAATCCTGATTGCCCCAGACTGGCCATGCCAACACTGCTACCCACTACTGTGCAGTCTGTTACCAGTGCCCCCACGGCTCCTATCCCAGATCCCAAATCTCCTGACTCAGCCGGAGGGACAGTTCCTGCATCCACAATTGCAAACTCTGAACCTTGCAGCCTGGCTTATTCCTTGAATTCTCCTCCAGTAGCCAGCCTAAGCAAGCAAGTGCTGGATGTCATACGTGAAGCCTGACGACCCAGTACAAGGAAATCCTATGCTGACAAGTGGAAAAGGTATTGTTCCTGGATTCACACTAAAGGAGCAGATACAGCACAGCCCTCCTTACCTCTTATCTTGGATTACCTAGCAGACCTACTGAACAGAGGCCTGTCCTTCTCTTCCATTAAGATCCGTGCCTCTGCCATCTCCGCTCATTACGACACTGAGCCACCTCTCTTCTCTCATCCTCTCATCAAACAGTTCCTGAGAGGGACTAACAACTTAAGGCTACCAAGAAGAGACCCCACCCCTGCTTGGGACCTTAACTTTGTGTTGGATAAGCTCACGCTACCCCCCCCCCCTTTGAGCCTGCAGCATTAGCAGAGTTAACATTTCTCTCTTGGAAAACAGCCTTACTTCTGGCCATGACTTCAGGTAAAATAGTGTCCGAGCTACAAGCATTTATGGCTGTGGAACCCTTCATTATTTTTCATGGCGACAGGGTCTTCCTCAGGACCAACCCAACTTTCATGCCTAAAGTGGTGTCCTGTGTGGCTCTCAACCAAGCTATCCATTTGCCCACCTTTTTCCCTAATCCTCAAAATAAGGGGGAAAGAATTCCGCACTGCTTAGATGTGCACAGACAGCTCAGATTCTACGTTGATAGGACTATGCCCTTTAGGAAATCTGAACAGTTACTAGTCAGCTTTGCACCAGGGGCAGAGGGCAAGGCCATATCAAAACAAACCATATCCAAATGGATAGCAAACTGCATCAATTTCTGTTAGACACCATGGGAAACCACCTCCTCAGGGGGTCAGAACGCATTCCACTAGGGCAACTTCTACCTCTACAGCCTTTTTCAGAGGAGTCCCTACCAGGGACATTCTGGAAGCTGCTACTTTTAGTTCTGGTCATACTTTCACCAAGCATTACCACCTGCCTATCTTTTCCAAATCAGGGCGGGCTTTGCAGCAGCAGTCCTGCAGGGCATACTAGCCAGCCCCAGCTCGTCTTGACTGCCTCCACCCATTCTTCAGCTTTGGGAATCAACCCAAGAGTGATGACTGCAACAGTGAAACACGAAGAACATAGTACAGTTGTGTACACTTACCTTAAAAGTAGATGTTCGAGTGTATTTACTGTTGCAGTCCTGGTGTCCCACCCTCCAGCCCCCTTGTCTCTATCTTTCTCACTCCTTACTGGGCTATTGGTATGTAATTTTTACCGGTGGTGTTTTCCCAGCATAACTTAGCTCCCTATTTGGGGGCACCTGACATTTGGGGCAAGAAAAAACTGATGTAATGGCTTCGGCTGCCTGTTTTTATACCTCTGACGTCCTGATATCAGTCTTGAAGCGACAGCAACCGACGCAGAAATACTAAACCTCTGGTATTCGGGCTGACTGAGGGCTACCCCTGGCAGGATAACCCAAGTGTGATGACTGCAACAGTGAATACACTCGAACATCTAAATTTATGGTAAGTGCACACTGTACTTTCTCAGTCAGCCTCCTCCTTATTTTCCTGTATTATTTGTGAGGACTAGATGCTGGTAAAGAAGAAAGTGTCTGCCTAATTTTTAAGTGTGCAATATTACTCAGCATTTAAACCTGTTTCTGTTCTTCTGCCGAGTTAGTGGAGGGCTTCTTACTAGAACATGAAGTGGAGGGAAGGTATTAAGACAAAGCTTTTAAATGCCTCAAGTCTAATGTCTTTATTAAATCTAAGACAATTCTCACAGTATTCAATTTAATAATGTCGCCACAAGCAAAGCAAGCACTTTTGTATTAACTCTGAGAGAAGACAATCACTTCTGATTATGTCTAAATGGAGTTGCATTTTTTATAATATTATAGCTCCGCAAGTGGTACTCCACTGAAATAATAGTGCAGGATAGACTGTGTTAGCCACTATGCACTTTGTTTTCCTCGGGGATAAACTGAGAGAACATTAGTCAGTCAGAGACCGAGAACAGGAGAGAGCAATGAACAAATGTGCATGTTTACATGGCCGTCTTACACCTTCAGCATTCCTACCTTCAAGGACATTGGTCCTCACAAGGAAGGGACACTACTAGAAAATTTCAACCTTCTTGTGGGTTAAAAAGGTGGTTAAATCCAAAATTAAGGTGGGTAAACAAATGTTATGATTTACTGTTACAGTAAGTTAAAATTTTCACATGCAGTGTTACGAAGAATATGCTTACAAAGTATTGTACATTAACGCTCACATTCAGTAGAAACAGAAAAGGATGGTGCACAAATGCAATCTATTACATCAGAGTGCCGTTAGTTTGACAAAGAGAAAAACGGTACACTGTGCACATTGAGCATTAATGGATGGTAATCATCCCTCTCCTGAAAACCAATGAGATGCTGCATTGTGTATTTAACATTTTCTGACTTTGAAATAGGGGAAATTAATTATTCAAAACATTCTACATGTGAATTTACTGTGTGGTAAAAAGCTTCCATTTTATTCCCACCTTCAATCTTTCTTATCCAATACAAAACTTGTGTTAAAATTATGTAAAACCAGTAAGGTGGCAAAAATATTAGATTTTGCTAACTATCTCTTAAAGGATTTTATCTTAGGACCACTACTATTCACAATTCTCACAAATGACCTGCATACCTCCACACAGTATGCATCTGTCATTCAGTATGCAGATGATACTACCTTAATCTGTGCTGCACAAAACATTCCCACCCTCCTGCAAACAACTCAAGTAGCATTGTCTGATGTTGAAAACTACCTTACCAAAGCCCAACTTATCCCCAGTCCAAAGAAAACTCAGCTTATGATTGTAACCAGTTCTAACAAAAACACTGATAAGTCAATCCACTATCTACTCCACAAATGCTACTCCAATCGCTCCAGTGGCACAGGCTAAGCTATTGGGAATAACCATAGACTCCCACCTAAAATTTGATAGTCCTCTCAACTTAACTATTAAAATATGTGCCAAACTGGGATCACTCTGCCGTATCAAACCATTTCTTACCAACAACACAAGATCAGCCATTGCTCGCTCCCAACTTTTATCCACCCTACTCTATGCATCTCCCATTCTGACTAATCTCAACAAAACTGAACTAAGCAAAATAGAAGCTTGCTGTAACAGAATTGCCGTCTTTGCTGCAAATTGCTCCTATAGAACTAATCACTGTACTGCTTTGAGACAGCTCCTCTGGCTTGAACTGCCCAACCTCCTAACCTACAATCAGATCTGCATCTGTCATTCTATTACCTCCCCAATAAGTGTCATACCCTCAAAACCCTAGTACAACATCACTCAGCCAAAAGGCTTCTTAGATCATCAAGCAAACTACTACTAGAAGTCACCAACAGCTACAATAGCTTTGGAGATGGACTATATAGTAGGTCAGTGGCTAAAAAATGGAACACTCTCCCCACTAGCATGCAAAACTCATTGTCCAAAGCCTCTTTTAAAAACCTCATTAGGCAACATCTCAGGCAAAGATGGCAGCTCCCCAACCTAGTGAAAGCGGATAAGGTACACATACTAAATCTAGAGTACTTGATAATAGTTTTAAATCTTACAAACACTAACTAATCTACAATGTATGTACTGTACCTGTGTACTATGTATGTATTCTACCTGTGTTCCAAATTTCAGCTGTACACCACAAATCTATTACCTTTATTTTTAAATTAATATTTTTTTGTTTGTTCTCTCCACTGCAACTGTTGATGTGCTGCATACCAGTGTAAAAACATGTCTATTGTAATTTGTGTGTATACTGATCATGTCTAAATATCTAAATGTATGTGTAATTTTTCTATATGCAGCTTTTCTCCCTGGGCCTCTGCTGAAAAAGGGCCTTTTCGGCTCAGACACCCCCAGTTAACAAATATAAAATAAATAAATAAAATAAATAGACTGGGTTTCCTACAGTGTATGTGCAGCAATGAAAATCTATTATTTCAGTAGGTTTTGATGACTTCTTTAAGACACTGCAAGTCCAGTTTCACATTTAGTGTAAACAAACATGAAGAATGTTACCCCAGTCAGTTTCCCTCACACTGTAGTTATTCACTGTTCTATCATTTAGAATATTTCAAATTAAATGACCTCATCATCTAGACAGGAGTAAAGATTCCAGAAAACCTGGCTGCCAAAAAATACATTTATTTTGGCCACTCAATCATGGGATGGAATTCTGAGCCATAATGATATATACCATATGATGTACCACATTTAATGAACCAACAAGCAATGGATTTGGATAGCGTGTTCCTTTAAGGAAATTGCATAAATAAAGGTGTAACATCAGGTTACCTGCATGTAGAACTAAACAAATTTTGATCAGTATAAAAAGGATGCCATAAACAATACATATAATAAACAGCCTTGACAAAACAGTTAATGTATTAAAACACTGATTAGAGTCATTAAACTAAGCTGTAAACATGCCTTCCAATAAAATTAATTCCAGTCATGTTTATGCATTAAAATTAATCATTAGATGTATTGCCTATTAGAACTATTTCTATGTGTGCAGTTTACTACTTTGACATTTTCAGGTTCATTTTTGCTACTTGTGACAGCACTATTCAAAATATTTCCTGCTTATGAGGAAGCAATCATGATTAACACATAAGATTATACTATAATCAATCATAACCAGTTATGCTTTTGAGAGATGGATTCCAAGAAATTCACCTGAGAGTAAAACACAGCTAGGTAACAAGGATAACTCTGGAAACTCAAGACTTATGAAATTATTAACCTTACCCTCACACAAGACCAAGTTTTTTTTTTTTTTTTTTTTTTAAGTGTTCTCATAATGAACAATTAAATCTGTATTTGAATTTTTGAACCAAATGGCAAAAGTATACACTAAGGAGCACTGCTTTATAAGAATCTTATGACATTTCTTCGCTTCTTAAGAGGACACAGTCCTCTCTCTTCATTTACTGTAAAATTCCAGCCAGAGGACGTGCAGTGCTGGGAAGCAAAGACATACGACTTTGTTTTTTACAGGTTTGTAAACTCCGGTTGTGCAGCACAACCTCTGTTTACAAACAAGTAAAAAAGTTATATTTCTTCGGTTCTGAGGAGGTGTACACTGTCAGTGGGTCCTGACTCCTGTCAAATGTGGCGGATTGCAGAAAACTGCACAATAAAGCCACCATGAGCTAAAAAATGCTCATCGTGTGCTAAGTTTAAGCAAGGAGTAATGTGTAACCCCAACTGGAGGGAATTTCTGTTACAGTAAAAACAGATAGTGACCCAGTTAAAACATGACATAAAACATATCATGCTAAAAGGAATGAAAAAAACGATATGCACTAACTTCAATTTTTTTATATCCAGAAATGGGAAAACACAAAAATGAATAACAATTAGAGCAAATTGTATATTTATTAACAGTGCTTACGGGGAGAAGTAAAATCACTATCCACAGTCCGAATACAGAGAACTGCACATACTCTGCCAGGAGAGAAGTACTGCTTCTTTGGCGCCTTGAATTGCAAATTGAATAAAATAAAATTCTTAGGAAATTACCTTAATGCAGATCATTCCCTTTCACTTGAAGACCAGTTTCAGGGTAATTTTTGGTATTTTTATTTTAGAACAACCGAGGTGCAGTTGGAGAATCGTTATAAAAAAATATCATCTGACTACAACCTCCAGTCGCATCTCCGTGTATTAAACACATTTGGCGACAGGATTTTTTGCGAAGATGCACTGATTTAAAAAAAGAAAGTATATAAAGGGCTGGCGTGTGCTCCTGCACCCATGCATAAATCCACCACTGGCAAAGCTCACATAAAAGCACTCCTAATGTCAATCACGTTAGTAGTACACACGCTGCATCCATCACACACAGTTAAAAGCAGACAGATAGACCCACTTCAGTCTAACCTTCTTAAACTCCAAAGACCTCCTAGACGAAGTACACATGACAAACCACATCAGCAGCCCTGAATGCACTGTTTCAAAACACGCACATCAAAACATACAGCTACATTTCACGGAGCCTCTACTTACAAGCCTATTAAGCAAGTCACTGCACAATCCAGTATCTTGGTCATTGGATATTCCATTGTGAGACACACTGATGTCCCTTTCACCAGGCTAAGGGGAAAGTTATGGTCGGTTGCTTATCGGGGACCAGGGTCCACCACATTACACACATACCACAATTACCAGTATGACTCGTACTGTGAAGCCCACGTGGGTGTAAATGACTGGAGATGAATCTCCCTAGACTATATAAAGAGGTGTCATGGAGCTCTTGGAATATGTGTCCCAGGCTGGTATGACCCTAACATTGAGCAGTATTTTACCTTCTCCAAGGATGATGCTGCAGTACAAACAAAAGATAACTGACCTTAATAATTGGCTTAGTTTCTGGTGTCATTCTAAGGGGGTGTGATATTTGCCATCATGGAAGATGGTCAGCAGACCACTCTGCTTTGACAGGGATGGTCTGCACCTCTTTTCTAGCCTTTCGAATATTGGCTAAAACACTGACCTCCCCCCATAGTGCCTTTTTAAGCAGTGCCAAACTGAAAGTACTTCTGACATAGCAAATCAAAACCAAGAATATCTAAAGGTATTATAGGTTCATAGGTTCATAAGTGTATACTAGGCTAATGGCCCTGGGGCCTTTACATGCCTAGCCATAGGATTACCCTGGCATTGTGCCACCCAACCTTGGTTCCCGGTGCCTCTGTCGAGAAGAGCCACTGGAATTATCCCCGGAGTGAATTTTCTATTTCCCATCCACTCATCAAGATTTCTGCTGAAGAGCGTCGTGAGGTGCTCTGCTTGACATGTATGGGAAGTCTATTCCATAGCATGGGCAGTCTCTGGGTTATGAACCTGTCACACCAGTACGTTCTGTTGATTGTGGTAATGAGGTTGAGGTTTCTGGAGCGTGTGGTGTGGAGGGATTGGAATTTATTTAGATGTAGCAGTTCTAACAGAGCTGAGTCAGACATGGCTTTCTAAGTCAAGCAGAGATCACATCTAATTAGGCGATATGAGACCGAGAATAGTTGGAGTTTTTTGAGTCTGTCCATGTAGGACAAGTGTTTAAGGCCTAGGATCCTCTTTGTGAGGTACTTTTGCGGCCTCTTCAGTTGTTGGAGGTGTCTAGTGCGGTACATGCCAAATGGGACATTGTACTCGAAGACTGGCCTAATGAGGGAATAGTAGAGGGAGACAATGACCTCTTTCTTCCTGGATGCAAAACCCTTAATAATGAGATGTGCCACATAGAAGGACTTTCTGACCACAGTGGCAATGCGGTGATCAAAAGAGAGGTTGCTGTCAACCTGTGTTCCCAGATCTCTTATAACGCCTTCTGCGTTCAGTGGACTACCACCAGTGTGGTAATTCATGGGAACTGGGTTTTTCCCAAAGGGGATAACGACACATTTTTTGGCATTAAGCTTAAGGCCGTGGATGTTCTTTGTTTCACTGTTGCAGTCATTACATTTGGATAATCTGCTGGCAGGTTGCCCTCAGTCAGCCTGAATAACAAAGTCTTGGGTCCTGCGTCGGTTGCTGTGTCCTCTTCCATGACGTCAGGTCGTCAGGGGTATAAAACATGCAGCCTACCCCATTTTAATCAGTATTTCTTGCCGCGCGGTGCCCAAAGCAGCAGCAGTTCACAAGTGCCAGTCGGCAGACTCCTGAAATTTTCGTTTTTGAGTTTCAGAACCAAAGTCTTCAAACTAAAGTAAGTACCCCATTAGGGAAACTTTTTCTTGCTCCTTACCGATGTCAGTAAAAGTTAATAATTGCATTACTTGTGGGAAGCAAATACCTCATAAGGATTTTCATTTGTACTCTATTCCTTACTTAGGCCCTGATCACAACGTACCTTGCTGTCGATTTTGTGCTAAATTTAACCAATGCACTATTAAGCGTCGGTATATTTTTGCTTCTAAATATTTTGGTTCAAGATTTAACTGCCCTGAAATGTCATCGGTTAGCAATCCGACTACCGGTGTTCACAAAAAAACGCAAGGAAAAAGACAGAGACAGACCGCCGAGGTCCAAAACTGATTATGAAGCTTCTCCTAAGCCAGTCACTGGTACCCAGTGAGGCGCTTTCGCAGCCCCTGATAACTGCTACTTTTGAGTCGCAGGCCTCTACCGAGACCCAGTCGGAGTCCAGTATGCCGTGAGATTCTGCAAGTATTGAACCCATGGATGTGTCTCCCTTGGATGGGTACGGAGCCGCTGAGCAGACACCGGTGTCTGAGGGTGTTTTCAGGTCTCAACATTTGTATATTAAACCGACGCCATCATCAAATACAAGGCCAAAACCAACTTCCATGTCTAAAAAAATGACGCATGAGCCACGTGCTCAGGCCCCTATGCCTAAAAAACAAATGATCAAAATGGCAGAGGATTTAATTACCTTGATCAGGGGTTCCCAACCCCGCACCTCCCTTGCTAAGAGGCCTAGGCAAGGCACTGATTATGAATCTTCAGGTTTCCATTTCTTCTGATTCCTCTTATGATCAGGAATTTTCTATTCCACCTTATGAGGACTCTGATGCAGTGGAATCCATCCCTTCTGCTTCTCCTCCTGAGGATTACTCTTTTGGAGAGACTTTGCATACTTTAAGGGAACATTTTCACTGGGAGAGTCAGGACTTCTCAGAATCAAAAAAGAGGCTTAAGGATTTCCTCCTTCTTCCTCAGCATAGGCCTTTGGCAATTCCTCCTGTATTAGACATTGTTGATGATGTGTTCTCGGAATCAAGCATGCCTCCTGATTCCCTGCCTCCGGCTCCTAGTAAGCCAGACAGATATTACAGGGTTCCTGACACCCACAAATTTCTTTTCAAAAATCCTATTGCTGATCCTGAGACACTTTCTCAGGGTCGGTCCCAAGGGTGTTAAGGCTTCTACAGCCAAAAATCCTAACCCTTCTGATAGAGATTCCAGGGCACTGGATAGATGGGGAAAGAAGGTTTATAAGTCTGCAACCTTGGCAATCAGGGCTTTAAACTGCTAGTTTCATATGCATAAATATCAACAGCATGTTATGGGCTTACTGAATCAGAAAATGATGTTGATTTCTGATTGTGTGGAAAATAGTTACAGGATTTATTGCATTCAGCAGAACAGGTTGGAAAGCATACTTTGCAATGTGGTTTTGATTCCTTGGAGGCCTTTTGCAGGGCCGCCGTAACTGGATCTGTGATAAGAAGGCATGCCTGGCTCAAGGAGCAAAATCTGCCTGATCATGTTAAAGCTAAATTGTTGGATGCCCCTTTACAGCATGACAGTCTGTTTGGTAATAAGGCAGAAGAGGTTTTAAAGAAAATGGAAGACTAAGCTAAATCTATGCAAACTGTGAAAGATTTCTTGCAAGTGGCCTACTAGGAATTGGTCCTTTCCTGTGTCCAACAGAGCCACTCAGGGCAAACCCAGGCACTCCAAAGGCTCCAGATATCAATCACAGGGATCTTACAGATCAAAGCAATGGGGTGCGTCCACCTCCAAATCTGGAGGTAACAAAGCACAACCCTACAGCAAGCAGTCTCAATGACTTTCCTCTGCCATCTCCAAGCACTTATCTTTTGGCAGCCCCCTTGGGGGGAAAACCTAGCACTTCATGCTCAGAATTGACATTTAATTACCCAGGACAAGTGGGTATTAAACATAGTATCCCAGGGGTACAGATTTCATTTCCACACGTTGCCAATTCCAAACGGATGGCCAGATCGGCCACCAAACCAGTGGGCAGAGGCCCAGAAACAAGTCATGTCCCTCATGGATATGGGGGCTATTCAACCAGTACCAGAAAAGGGAAAAGGACAAGGATTTTATTCAAGACTTTTCCTGGTACCCGGAAAAGACAAATCATGGCGTCCAATTCCGGATTTATCAGTTCTAAACACGTTCCTGGACATTCCAAAATTCAAAATGCTGACTTTACAACAGCAACTGCCTATGCTACATAAAAATGCCTGGTTGGTAACTCTAGACTTAAGAGGCATACCTGCATATTCCAATAAGGGAATCTTGCAGAAGATACCTCCGCTTCAAAGCAGGCTTTTTTCATTACCAATTCTCTGCACTGCCCTTTGGCTTATCTACTGCGCCCACGGTCTTTACAAAGTGCCTGGCACCAGTAGTTGCATTTTGCAGACAAATAAACATTCAAATTTATCCTTATCTGGACGATTGTCTCATTCAGGCAGAGGACAAGGACACTCTTCTTCAACATCTGACGTTTGTAAAAAGGCTTTTAGCATGCCTAGAATACACCATAAACAAAACAAAATCACAACTGGTACCCTCTCAAATAATTACATTGCTGGGTGCAAGCTTGAATACAACTGCCCAGATGGCTTACCTCACGCCAGACAGACAAATTCAATTGACAACATACTTCAAACAAATGGTATCAAAAATCCAGCTATCTGCAAGACAAATTCTGCAGGCTTTGGGGTTCATGGCATCCTGCATTCTACTAATTCCATATGTCAAACTGCATATGAGGAAACTTCAATGGTATCTAAAAAGCTTATGGGAGTCAACATTGTCACAGCCTGGAAACAATGATTCCTCTCATTCCCTGCCTGCAACAGGAGTTTCTTTGGTGGGCAGAGACATGAAACCAAAACAAGGGACTGTCATTTATTCTTCCTCCTGGCCACCCAAACCCCAACTACAGACGCATCAGACTATGCTTGTGGGGCCCACCTGGCAGGGAGATGCATTCAGGGCAAATGGAGCCCAAACCAAATGCATCTACATATCAACCAGAAAGATATGCTAGCTGTTCAGAATGCCCTGACAGCCTTCAAGGACTTCCTTCATCCAGGACAACTACTGATAAAGATGGACAACACCACATTTTTGTGGTACATAAACAAGCAGGGGGGCACCCACTCCTACCCCTTTGCAAACTAGCCATGACCTTGTGGAACACAGCCTTGACTTACCAAATACATCTTCAAGCTCAGTTCCTGTCAGGAAAGCAAAATACTCTGGCAGATAACCTAAGCAGAAATCTTTTGGACCCTCACGAATGGAAACTGGATCCACGTCTTCAGCATGTTAACACAAAAATGGGGGAGCCCAGACATATAGATCTATCAGTTGGACAAATTCTGCACAAGAACTCATCACAAAAAAGCATGGAAAGTGGATGATCTATCCTTCATCTGGAAAAACCTATCAGTCTATGCATTTCCCCTCTGCCTCTACTCTCCAAGGTCTTACTAAAAGTCAGACAGGAAAAACCAAAAATGATTCTAATTGCTCCGGACTGGCCTCACCAACACTGGTATCCGCTTCTAAGGAATATGTGACACCTTCCTCCGTGGTACTTACCTCAAATACCTCACCTATTGTCTCAGCAGAACTACCAAATTCTGCACACTCCGCTCCAAACACTGAATCTTGCAGCATGGCTAATCAACTAATTTCACCAACCACATCTCTCAGTAAACCTGTGATGGATGTCATTTTGGAGGCCAGAAGGCCTAGTACTAGAAAATCTTATGCTGATAAATGGAAGAGATTCTGTGCTTGGAACCAAGCACAAAGAATAGATACAGCAAAGCCCAATATTCCTCAGATTTTGCAATACTTAACTGAGATGCTTCACAAGGGCCTATCTTTTTCTTCAATAAAAATCCATACCTCTGCCATCTCGGCTCATTACAACACAGAGCCTCCCCTCTTTTTTTATCCCCTGCTAAAACAGTACCTCAGAGGGGCCAAAAATGTAAGGCTTCCCAGGAGAGCGCCAACTCCTGCATGGGACCTCAGTTTTGTGCTGGAAAAACTCACTCTTCCTTCTTTTGAACCAGCAGCTACTGTGGATTAAAAATTCTTTCTTGGAAGGCAGCCTTTCTTTTGGCAGTCACTTCAACTAGAAGGGTTTCAGAACTACAGGCCCTCATGGCAGTGGAGCCTTTCATTATTTTTTACCCAGACAGGGTGACCCTCTGGGCCAATCCTTCTTTTATGCCTAAAGTGGTATCCAGTGTGGCTCCTGACCAGACCATTCACTTGCCAACTTTCTTCCCAAATCCGCAGAGCAAGGGGGAGCGGATTCTGCATTCATTGGATGTACACAGATAACTAAGATTCTACTTAAACAGGACAAAATCTCAAAGTCTGAGCAACTGCTGGTGGCATTTGCTGCAGAAACGGAGGGGAAGGCTATATCAAAGCAGACTATTTCTAAATGGATAAGCCATTGCATTCATTTCTGCTATTTGAACCATGGTAAACCTGTGCCCAAGGGGATCAGATCCCATTCCACCAGGGCTGCCTCTACTTCAGCAGCTTTTCTCAGAGGGGTCCCTACCAGAGACATTTTAGAAGCTGCTACTTGGAGCTCAGTTCATATGTTCACAAGGCATTACCATTTACCTCTCTTTTCTAAATCCAGGGCAGGCTTTGCCACTGCAGTCTTGCAGGGCCTTATAGCTGCTCCTAATGCTGTAAGTACCATCCTCCCATCCATAGCGTTGGGATTCTACCCAAATGTAATGACTGCAACAGTGAAACACGAAGTACATAGTACAGTTGTGTACACTTACCATAAATGTAGATGTTCAAGTGTATTCACTGTTGCATTCCAGATTACCCACCCACCAGCCCCCTTTCTATACCTTTTCTTTCCTTCACCATACTCAAAAGCCTTTGTGGTGTATTTGCTTTTAGTTGAAGGTAAATTTTATGTTTTCTAAAGTGCATTTATATAGATCTATATATATATATATATATATATTTTTTTTTTTTTTTGCTCCCCATTTGGGAGACACCTGACATCTGGGGCAAGAAAAACTGATTAAAGTGGCGTCAGCTGCATGTTTTATACCCCTGATGACCTGACGTCATAGAAGAGGAGACAGCAACTGACGCAGAACCCAAGACTTTGTTATTCAGGCTGACTGAGGACAACCTGCCAGCAGATTACCCGAATGTAATGACTGTAACAGTGAATACACTCGAACATCTACATTTATGGTAAGTGTACACAACTGTACTTTCTGACACCAGTCGTTGGTCTCAGTGAAGCTATTCTGTAGGATGTCAACATCACTTGGGGAGTTAATAATAGTTCCCAACTTGCAGTCGTCTGCAAACTGTCAGCCAGAGTCCCTTTGTGTTGGCCTGGACTTCAGAGAAGTGGTTACCAAACAGGAGAGGACCCAGGACCAAACCCTGTGGGACTCCACTCATGGCTAGTCGGCAGTCTGACTTGGAGTCAGCTATTTTCATACTGTGGGTTCTGTCTGTGAGAACCAGTTTGCAACTCACCTAGTGATATAGAGGTTGATGCCTAGCCTAGTAAGTTTTTCTATGATTCCTGAGTAGGGAATGGTATTAAAGGCCTTAGTCAGATCAAGTTAGGCTGTATGAACCGAACCACCTTGCCTTCATACACAGCTCTGGTGACCGACTTAAGGAAGTCGACCAAGTTGAGCAGGCATGATCTACCCTTCACAAAACCAAACTGTGTGGGATGCAGAGTTTGGAGATTCCCTATACCCTTGTTTATTAGGTCCATGATGCATTCCATAGCTTTGCATATCAGACTTGTCAGGCTAATGGGGCGATAGTTCCGAGGGTCTGTAGTCGCTTCTCCTTTGTGGAGCAGGATGACTGTAGAAGTGCGCCATTTGGTAGAGACAAAGCCTGAGGTGGGGCTGTGATTGAACAGGGTACACAGGTGAGGTGCCAGTTCACTCTGTAGTTCATCTCGAACACAGCCAGGGATATAGTCAGGTCCCATAAAAGCTGTATTCTTGGCCTTGGACAGTATTGTTTTAACCTGTACAGCAGTAATACTGGGTGCCTGGCAATCTACTGGTATTGTGATTGGTCCTTTGGGGGGGGTAAAGTTGGCACTGAATCTGTCGGCCAGTATATTGGCAAAATCTGTTGGCTTGGTATAAGAGGTACCATTGTGCAGTAGCTCAGAGCAAATATGGGTATTGCCGTGGAGATTCTTTACATAACTATAGAAGGCCTTGTGGTTGTCTTTACTGTCTACTGCAATATTAGAAGTCTAAACAAAAAAACTCCACTACCTAGAACTTCTCTTCACCCTAAAGAATACTGATGAATGTGCGGTCACTGAGATGGGTCTATATCAGAATGTCAAATGCTGACAAGTTCGAAGCACTAAACTTCGAACTTGAAAGTTCGAAGTGTAAAAACGTTGAAATGTGTAACGGAGATCGTCATAGAGTGCATGAAGGGAAGATTTCCCTTTACTACAATGTAGTGCGATCTCTGAGTTAGTATATTTAAGTAGCGGGGGTGTGCAGGGGGGTTTGCTCCCCTGCATAGAGTGTTTTTTTTGGGGGGGGGGTTTGAGTGTTTTTTTTTTTTTTCTTTTGACATTTGACGTTTTTAGACTTCGAAGTTTGAAGCTTCGAAGTTGTCAGCATTCGACAATCTGATATAGACCCACTGAGACATGGTTTAAAGCTGCAGAAACCATACCAACAGTGCAATGTTTTCCACACATTTAGACCAGCTACTGCATAGGCAGGGACTAAAGGTGGAGGTGTCTTGATTTACATAAAAAAATGAATATACCTCAAGGCTGGTCAAACAGGATAATGCACCTGAGCTTCTCCACCTTCAAATCACCATAGGCATAATCCAGTTCTACTTCCTTGCAAGCTGTTGGTCCACCTTTATGTCCCAGGAAGTCCATACCATGTATTTAAGCTTATTGGAAACACTCTCCATCTAACCCAATACCATATTCACGAGCGACTTCAATTACTGAACTATTCAGTGGGAGTCGTATATGATACCAAGCATACAGTCACAGAGATTCTTGGATTTTGTACACACACTGTCTGGACCAGATTGTCAGTACACCAACCAAGGGTGCAACCATAATGGATCTAGTCCTCACTAATGCACACCCCTACTGTAATGTCTTCTTTGGTAAAGTCAGGACACAAAATGGTCTCCTTTAAAGTAGAAATAAAACCTGGAAGCCCAGCTAACACTGAAATATTCAGAAACCACTCTAAGGCTAACATCCTACTGTTAAGTGATAACTGGCACATTTTCAAGCCCCCATAAACCCTGAGGATACTACTGCCTATGCAGAGCTGTTCACAGAAACTCTGTACAAGCATAGTTAATAGCTGCATAGAGGCAGCTGTACCCACCAGGAAGAAGTACAGAACTAACACAAAAAAACAAGCCACCCTGGTGGAATCACAAAATCAATTGGATGTATAACAGGAGGAAGAAAATCATGGCAAAAATTAGGAGGTGCAGCACCCAGCAGGATAAAAGCAGTCTCATTAAACTAAGCAAAGAACAAATAGTCTACCAAAGCTAAATTTAAGATAAATTTGGCTTCCCAGGTCAAAGATGACCACAAGGCATTCTTTAGCTATGTCTGCAACCTCAAAGGCAATAAACAATTGTGTGCAGAGGTCATTGTTAATGGAGCCACCTATACTGAACCAAAAGAGTTAGCAAACCTACTGGTCAACAAATTCAGCTCCAGCTTTATCTCTCTCTATTCCTCAACCTTCCCCGGGGAAATACCCTTAAATATAACTCCCCCTGCTACCTCTAGGGAACAGGTCCTTAATGTTCTGTGTATGGCCAAGAGCAATGTATTAGTGGACCCAGAAAATATCCCAGAATGCCTTCTAAATACTATGAAGCATGGCCCGTCGGCTCATATGGAATTGCTGTTTAATTGTAGACTCCAAACAGGCTTTGTGCCTCATGAATGGAGAACAGCAGTAGTCATCCCTCTGCACAAAGGTGGGCCATCTACAGACCCTGGAAACTACAGACCCATAAGTCTCACTAGTCTCGTATACAAAGCTATGGAAAAAAATGATCATAGAAATGATAAATAATGGCACAGGAAACCTTCAGACACTGTACCCGACCCAGTTTGGTTTCGTCAAGGGCAGGTTGTGCCTAATCATCCTGATGGACTTCTTTGAGAAGGTCACCAAAGCAATGGATGAGGACAAAATGATTCGCAATGCCTACCTTGACCTGGCCAAGACATTTGACACAATACCCTACTCTGGCTTTGTTGACGAACTCAAAAGGGTACATACAAACCCTTATGTCACCGGGGGATAGCCGGCTGGCTCACAGACCGGACCCAGGAAGTTAGAATTGGGGAACCCACCTCTAAGAGGCTAGTCACAAGCGGATTCCATCAGGGATCAGTCACTGGACTTTTCCTTGTTGACATTTACTTCTCTGAAGTCAGGGTCAATGTCAGTGGCCTCTGGCTGACTAAATCTGCAGATGATTGCAAATTGGGAGCTGACATTGGATCTCACACTGACACAAATGTTCTCCAGGAGGGGCTGACAAAGGCAAACAATTGGTGTTAGAGCCATGGACTAAAACTAAATGGCAAGAAATGCATAATAGTATCCTTTGGGAAGTCATCCACCCTGGTAACCATCACTGACAACACACCCCTAACAGCTGACGCAGTAGTCAAGGACTTGGTGATGCACATAAGTAATCTAGCCTTTGACCATCAAGTGTCTGTATTAGTGAGGGAATTATTCTGTGTTGTGTAACTTATAAACAAAGGTATGGCATCTAGGTCCAAGGAAGTCATCATTCTACTGTATTTGGCATTCATTAGTCTTATCACTGAATACAGTGCCTCCTTTGGTATGTACCTAACCAGGCATATCCAACAATTAGAGCATCCAGACAGGTTCCTAACTAAAAGAGTACAAGGGGTAAGTAACATGTCCTATGCAGACTGTCTCAAAGCCCTATCCCTTTATTATGTCTCCTACAGGCTGTTGAGGGGAGATTTATGCCTGGCATACAAGGCACTGTCTGACAACTGCTCTGTTGGACCTCCTGCATATCCGCAAAACAAACTGCAACAGAATTACCTGTTCTAAAGACTTAAACATTGCCTGTGATGTAAATAGGACCTGCTGGAGAAAGAGGCATGTATCTCAGACTTCCCCATGTCTGGAACAGGCTCCCCATCAACGTGAAGCAGAGTTCCTACCTAACCCAATTCAAATGTAACTTGGAGAATTAGATTGGGAACAGGAAATTCACCCCTGGTTTGGCACCTTTATCTCTAATGGACACAGGCAGCCTGTAAATGGTTCATCTCGCAGGCCCCTGATTGTAAATGGTTCATCTCCCAGGCCCCTGGTTATAAATGTTTCATCTCCCAGGCCCCTGATTGTAAATGGTTCATCTCCCAGGCCCCTGATTGTAAATGGTTCATCTCCCAGGCCCCTGATTGTAAATGGTTCATCTCCCAGGCCCCTGATTGTAAATGGTTCATCTCCCAGGCCCCTGATTGTAAATGGTTCATCTCCCAGGCCCCTGATTGTAAATGGTTCATCTCCCAGGCCCCTGATTGTAAATGGTTCATCTCCCAGGCCCCTGATTGTAAATGGTTCATCTCCCAGGCCCCTGATTGTAAATGGTTCATCTCCCAGGCCCCTGCTTGTAAATGGTTCATCTCCCAGGCCCCTGCTTGTAAATGTATTGTCTCCCAAGCCCCTGCTCACACTTATCAAGGGTACCAGAACTTGCCAGAGATATGGGATGCATGTCTATGCTTAAAAAGGTCCTTGTGGCCATTAGCCTACTAAACACCTGTGAACCTGGTTCAGATCCTGTCAGCCTCCCAAAAACATACAACTTCAAGAATATACCACAGCAAATGGAAGAGGTTTTTCATTTGGGCTGCTTCCAAGGGCTTAGATCCATTTTCCACGCCTGTTTTTTCCATTCTATAATTTTTATCAGAAGTTTTTCACAGTGGGTCCAGTTTCTCAGTTATCAAAGTCCAGCTGGCAGCCATTTCTAGCTTCTGTAAGGATAAAGCTTTTCTGACGGGAACATTCCTTCTCTGGCCTCCTGTCAGAGACCCAGTCCCTCCTTGGGATATTACCATCATGTTACAAGCACTAACTCTGCCACCCTTTCAGCCAGCAGCATGGGTAGATTTAAAGTTCTTCTCTTGGAAAACAGTTTTTCTGGTGGCATTAACTTCAGCTAAATAGATTTCAGGCATGCAAACACTTTCCTGCAAACTATCATATTTGTTTTTCATAAGGATAGGGTTTCAGTAAGAACTAACACGTCCTTTCTCCCTAAGGTGACATTTTAAGCTAATCTATATCAGTCAATAAATCTGTCAAGTCTTTTTTTCCTTGATTTCCAAATTAAGGTGAATACATATTACATATGCTGGATGTTCATTGCCAACTTAAATTTTATCTCCATAGAACTAAACCTTTCAGAGTCACATTAACTGTGTGTCACTCTCTAAGCCTAAACTAGACAAAGCAGTGACTAAAGTTACTCTGTCAAGATGGTTCTCTGTATTACATTTGTGTACAATGGAAAGGGCTTGTCTCTGCAATCTAGACTTAAGACTCATTGCACAAGGGCAGTGGCCACCCTACAGCCTTAGCCAGTAGATTACCCATTGATGATATCTGTTGCAGATACTTGGTCAGCAGTCGATACATTCATATCTCATTATAAACTGGACGAACGGTCCTAGATCTTGTTCATCCTTTCATTCCACCATCCCAGCAATGTCCTTCCTTGATACAGCCTGGGTGTATATGCTTGGGTACAAAAGTCATGTTTCCTGAGTTTCGTCCAGTTCAGTATCCCTCCCACCTGCCCCCTGCCAAATTGTCCCAAATAAGATTCCGATGATCAGTCGACTTTGGCATTCCCTATCTGAGCAGTCATTACTGCCAGTGTCTTGTAACCCTGCCATGTCTTCTTTCATGCATTTTGGAAGAGCTCTTGAGTGGGAGTTATTTCACTAGTGTATTCTTTGGGGTATCATTTATCAGTGAGCAAACTCAATCTGACATTGTAAGGTAGAGATCAGGGAGGAGTCAGAGCCCTGGACTTAAAGAACTACAGACTCGGTGCCGAGGTAGGATCCATGATCCAGTTGGATCTGACAAACCCATAGCTAAACCTGAGGAAAATCGGACAACATGGATCTATTGTTATGGTAAGTACATAATTTTAATTTTATTTAGTATATAGTTTTTTTCCAGTAGACTGCACTGTTATTGTCCCAGTGTTGTTTTGGACTGACTGTATGTTTGATTTTACTCTGTGCCAAACAAAAATCCCAATATTTATGTGACTTTAATTTTGGATTGTAACTTTGTGTAAGTGAAAACAAATGGGCCCACACTATGTATAGTTAAGCAACTTTCTGCCTGTGTCACATACTATTTTTCATAATCCGGACAATACTCCTGCACTTAAAAATATTATCACCCCCTATAACAATCCTAGACCGCTTCGATCCTCAAACTACTAATTCAGACTAGCAAAATTAATAACAAACTGGTGACTCTCTCTTTGCAAACTCTGTAAGTAGATCCTGGAACTCTTCCAGCTGATATTACCTTACTTTCCACCTTAGGTCAATTTAAAACTAGACTCAAACAACATTTGTTACTTAACTGGCTATGTCAGTGTATCAAGCCTGGCTAACTCTCTCTAGAATGTGTAAAAATCTGTTAACCAGTTTACTGTGTAATTTAATTTAATCTTGATTTACGCTCTGGATTAACTCTAACCTCTGGAACTTGTTTAACTTGCTTACTTATGTAATCTCTGTAAATAGTCTGTTTGTAATATGTAATGCTGTATCTGCTTACCCTTGGAGCTTTTCTCCCCGGGCCTCCGCTGAAAATGGACATGCATCCAGTCGGACTATCCCGGTCAACAAATGTAAAATAAATAAATAAAAATTAATTTGAATTTCTGCGTCGGAGCTCATAACCCGTAAAATAGTAAGATAGCAATTTCCTTTGAGAAGTTCATATAGAACTTCTCATTTGGCTTGGCTCAAAATATGAACCAGAACTGCATCACTACATTTTGTCTTGGCAGATGTGAGACCCTCTGGGTTCATCATTAAACACATAAAACATAAGCTATGTCAAGTATTCCAGTTATCAACTAACGTCTGTATACATTATTCAGCAAAGGATTTTTCTCTCATTTAAATTATCTTTAAACTGCAAATTAACCAAGTGCCCTATACTAAACTCTTTATTGAAAACATAATACTTTAATGAGAATTTACTTTTTGATACACAGTTCGTTATTCTGATGATTACCATTTTTGCCGATTTAAATACTTAAATTGCCTTGAAGGTATATTACATAATATAACAAAAATAATGATGCTTCAAATGTAAAATATAAATTATATTTTATATGCTTACTGATGATTATCTTAAATGTTGTTATTCCACTTTATTAAAATAAAACCATATTTGGTTTGCTTACTTTCACCATGAAGTACACAGTTTTGTACCGAAGCAGTTTTCCATGTTTTATACTATTGCAGTATAATATCTCCATGTACTTTTTATATGCATTATCTCATGTACACATACGTACAGCACTATCTGTATATCTAAGTATATTCATATAAATATACAGACACACGCATATATATAATTATACTTTTATATGTTATACATTTATATAGACTTGTACATACCTTGTTCATGATCTTGTACAGATTTTTGTTTGTCATAAACATTGACCCATTCTTCCAGTTTGTAATAAATATTTATTTGTCCTTTGACTTTTTGATGAAATTGCAGATCTAAAGTAGTTTACTTCATTTGGTCTTCAACCTGTGGGAATATGGATCCATATCAGATCCGAGCCGGCAAAGATTGCTAGCATCAGCTCCGAGCTCCAGACTCCTCCCCTTACCCATAATACACCTCCACTGCCTTCCATCCCCAGATCTTGTTTGCCGCGATTTGTAAAACATCATGCCTCTAGAGCTCCAGCTACCAGGGTGATTCTGATTGCAAGTTTTTCTAAATTTTCTGTTACTTTTAGCCATTTCAGGTTAGTATAGGTACCCTTTCTTACTTTTAGCCATTTCAGGTTAGTATAGGTACCCTTTCTCCTCTCCCATCACTTTGGCGTCAAGTGTAGGTTTGTAGTTGTAGTTAGTTTAGAGTAGTTTGATTGTGGTGCCCCCCCCCCCCCCTTAGTCAGTCTAGTGTGGTGAGTGTGTGTTATTAGTCTAAAGAAAGAAAGTTTTTGGTCTGTCTCTTTCTTTTTTAAGGCTTCTTGCTTGATAGTATGGCTGAAAAGCTTATCTTTAAGTGCAGCACAGAATGTGGCCATAAGCTCTCCCCAGTGGATGGCCACACTCTTGTGTGTTGTGCTTAGGTGTGGCCCACCTTAATGTGGAGTACTCCATTTGTGTGGGGTTCAGTCCCCGAGCTTTGAAGGATAGAAAGGCCAAGTTGGCCCTCAAAGGTCTTCTGCCTGCCACTGAACCTCTTTACTTGTCTTCGGCTTCAGTTACAGCGGCTGCTGTGACTGCTTCTCCCACTTCTCTCCCTCTGGCTTCCCCTCCCTCCCAGGCTGGGACTCAAACTCTTGCATCTAAGCCTGTGGTAGTGGAGCAGAGGAGAGGTAGAGAGCGGGAGAGAGAGTCAAAGATGAAGGAAAAGAGGAATATGTCCCAGGATCTCTCTTCTCTAAGCAAGTCTGCACGGATCTATGACTCCCCTTGGCTCCGGTCTCCGGAGGAGGCATGTTCAGTCTCCCGGGCCTCGGTTCCCCAACTAGCCAGGTCGGAGTCCGTGGCCTCGTCTCGGTCAACCCGTTCTTTATCGGACATGGATCTGGATAAGATGATGCACTTTATCCGTACACAGATCCAGATGGGGGTCTTGTCAGCACCCCCTCCCTCAGGAGGGGGGAGCTCGCTTCCCTTTTTTCAGCCCATTTCTCCTTCCCCGATCCGACCTTCAGTTTCGGAGTGCTCTGATCCGAGATTGGCCTTGGGCAGGCTGTCATCGCCGACATTCCTTGCGTCCACGACGCTGATAGCTTCTTGGAGCATGATGGATCTGACCAGTTCGGATCCAAGCCACTCTCTGAACCGGAGCCTGGGTGTTGGATCCGAGGGAGTGGAACCTTTTCCATTGGCTCTGACATTGTCGGGCCAGGTTCCCTCCCTTGGAGCTCCATCCACTTCTGGTCTGGCTCCGATTCTCATGTTCGATCCGGGGAAACCGGCATCCTTATTAGCTTCCCAGGAGGTCAGCTCTCCTTTGGCATTCGATGTGGTAGAGCGGGTCCTCTCCATCAGATCAAGGCCCTTGACCACCCCCTCGGACTCCGCCCAGACCCCCCTTGGTTCTGTCTTCGGTCCCAATTGTCTTACCAGGGGGACAGCCTGTGCCCGAAGAGCCCCATACGGTTCTCCCAGATGAACAGATGGCTTCCCGGAGAATCCCATGGGAGATGTACCTTGCAAGCATACGTGCGAGAGGAAACACTTGGACTCCCCCAAGTCCCTAACTGAGGACACAGATTTAGATGATGTGGAGGGCTCCCCAAGATCACCTTCCGACAATGTCTCCTTTGGAGACATCATGGAGATCCTTCACCAGCGGGGAGGTTGGTCTGCCACCAAGCCTTCCTCTGATGAGTCTGTGTTTCTGGAGGCTTTCGGCATGGGCCCGTCTATGTCTTGGGTGTCCCCTCCCACTGATCCTTTAGTGAATTTGATCACCTCGCAGGCGTGGAAGGAACCAGATACCGTGGAGCCAATCCCTAAGCTCCCCGATAAGGTTTTGAGTCCCCCTATTGATAGGCTTTCCTGGAACAAGGGCTCCCCAGTGGATGCCATGGTGGTAACAGCAACCATGAAGAAGGAGCCATCTCAGGAAAGTTCTTCGGTCCACCCTCCTGACCAAGAGTCACGGATGATGGACCGCCTAGGGAAGCGGGTGCATGCTTCAGCTACCTTTTCAATAAGGGCGCTGAACTACTTGGCCCATGTCACGAGACTCCAATGCGACCTAGTGAAGGAACTGGAGGAGTCTCCACCCAAGTCCATGTCGCAGGAGGACAAGGCTTCATTCTCTGTGAAAATGGCCACTCTGAGAGCAGTATCAAATACGTCCATGCAAATCCTCTCCCATGCTATGGAAGGAGCGGCTAGGCCGGCTGGGTCCAGAATGTCTATGAAGCGTAATGCCTGGCTCAGATTGTGCCAATTCACCGAACACTTTAAGGCATCCTTTGCCAATGCCCCTTATGACTACTCGACTCTTTTTGATAAGACCATCAAGGAGACACTAGTCCAGAGTGAGAAGGATGAGAAGACACCATCTGCCGTTGGGATCCACTTCTCTAACCCTCAAAGGTCCTTTTTCTGGAACCAGAGAGGGCAGAAGAAGATGTGGTTCTGTAACCAGAGAGGGCAAAAGAAGATGTAGTTCTGGAAGTGTCAGTATTCCCGGGACATTCAGGGCTCTTTCCCCCTCCCCCGCTAGAGGCAGAGGGGGACAGAATAGACACCGGCCCAGTGGCCGATGGGGTCAACGAAACCTCGGGACTCAGACCATTCTCGGATAAACCCCGGCAACAAACCTGAGGGGTTGCCTGGCTGCTTTACTCTGGAGGAAGTCGGGGGACAATTGTCCTTGCATCCAGCGGCATGGGAATCCATAACAACAGACCAGTGGGTACTTCATATCATATCCAAAGGATATTCTATCTCCCTTGTGGGTTCCCCATAACTCCCAAACACATCCCAGATGTTACACCCACTCAAAAGGAGGCAGCAGTACAGGAAATTTCCAAGCTGCTAGGAAACCGAGCCACTGAAACCGTCCCCCCAGATCAGCCCGGATCGGGCTTTTACTCCAGGTTCTTTTTGGTGCCAAAGAAAACGGGGGACGCAAGGCCCATCCTGGACCTCTCTACCCTGAAACCTGTCAGTTACCAAAGAAAAGTTTCGGATGGTCACACTACCTGCAAGAGAGCGACTGAATGTGCTAGTTAGATCTCCAGGATGCTTACTATCACATAAAAATGCACAGAAGCTCCAGGAGGTTCCTCCACTTCCAGCTAGGGGCCAATCATTATCAATTTCGAACCACACCCTTTGGTCTTACCACAGCCCCCAGGGTGTTTGCCAATGTGATGGCGGTTGTAGTGGCTCACCTAAGGCTTCAGGGGATTCTGGTCTATCCTTACCTGGACGATTGTGTCCTCACTGCTTCCACCAGGCATCTACTTTCCCAAGCCAGGGATTACTTTCTGAAACTTGCCCTGAGTTTGGGTATCACAATCAACACAGCCAAGTCTCTACTAGAGCCTGTACAGGTGATAAATTATATTGGTGCCAGGATAGACACACTACAGTGCAAAGTGTTACTGACCTCGAAGAGAGTTCAAATGTCAGAATGCATGTCTCCCTAACTTTACGTTCTCACCTCCTGACAGCAGAATCAGTGTTAAGGGCCCTAGGCTCGATGGCGGTGACCATAACTCTCCTTCCATGTGCTCAGCTACACATGCGGATTCTTCAATGGACTCTAGCAGTTCAGTGGTCTCTGTTGGATTTACCACTAACCTATCCTATCCGCCTGAGTCAAGTCTGTTGTCGTCCCTTATATGGTGGATGAACTCTCCGGACATTTTGGAGGGACGATCCTTTGTTCCAGCCCCTGCCCAAACCACAGTGGCCACGGATGCCTCCCAGCTCGGGTGGGGGGGGGGGCGTTGTTCGGGCAGGACAGTCCAAGGCCTTAGAGATGAGGATGGTCCTTCTAGAGTTGCAGGCCCTTCATGCCTTTCTTCCTCTAGGGATGATTGCCATTCAGTCAGACAACATGTCAGTAGTCTGTTATATCAACAAACTGAGAGGGACCAGATCTTATCCCCTTTGTCGTGAGGCCATGAGAGTGTGGGAATGGGCTGTCTCCACTGGTCGCTTTCTCATCGCAACGTACATTCCGGAGCGGTCCAACATTCTAGCGGACAGGCTAAATCAGACCATTCTGATGTCTTATGAGGGGTCTCTGAATCTATCAGTAGCGGAACAGATCTTCAGTGAGTGGGGTCAACCTTGCTGTGATCAGTTCGCATCTCCTTCCAACGCAAAGTGCAGCAGGGTTTTCACTCTGAAACCCCCACCGGGGAAGTCCCCCAGAGACGCTGAAGTTCATGCTTGGCCTCCCGGTCTTCTGTATGCTTACCTGCCAATTTCTCTCATCCTGAGGTTTCTGCAGAAAGCTTGTCGACTGGGGAGCAAGGTGATCCTCATTGCCCCATTCTGGCCTCACCAGATATGGTTTCCCTTCCTTTGGTCTCACCTTCTGGTTCCACCTTGGATCCTAGATTCCATTCAGGACCTGATTTCATACCCATCGGGGGTGCCTCATCCGAGTTTGGACAGCCTGAAGCTCACGGCTTGGCTTCTCCAGTTCTCGTGATTGCTAGGACTCCCAGACTTTCCTTCTCAGTTAAGTCTATTTTGGTAGCTGCTCATAAGTCTTCTACCAGAAAGGTTTATCGCAGCAAATGGAAACGTTTTTCTTTCTGGGCCTCTCAGCAGTTTAGATCCTTTTACGGCTTCTATTTCCGCCATTCTTTATTTTCTAGCCGATATTTTCCAGCATGGAGCTAGTTCTTCTACTGTCAACGTTCAGTTGGCTGCCGTTTCTTATTTTTATGTGGGTGAGAATTCTGCATCCTTGGCATCTTCTAGACTATTTAAAGCCTTTATTGAAGGCACTATTTTGCTACACCCCCCCGGTCAAAGATCCTGTCCCCCCGTGGGACCTTACTATGATTCTCCAAACTGTGGTCGCTCTGCCTTTTGAGCCTGCCGCAGCTGCAGATCTAAAATTTCTATTGTGGAAAACAGCTTTTCTGGTGGCTATTACCTCTGCTAGAAGGGTTTTGGAATTACAGGCCTTGTCCATAAAATTTCCGTACATGATTTTTCATAAAGATAGTTTCCCTTCGAACCACCCCATCTTTTCTTCCTAAGGTGGCATCACCAGTCAATATCAATCAGACTATAGATTTGCCTGTGTTCTTTCCCCAATTTTGCCAACAGGATGAAATACAAACTACATATGTTGGATGTTCATAGACAGTTATGATTCTATTTACACAGGACAAAAAATTTTCGTAAATCTGATCGTTTGTGTCTTTCTATAGACCCTTTTTAGGCAAACCTATTTCCAAGGTCACTATAACTAGATGGATTTCTTCATGCATCCTGCAGGTCTGTAAGGACAAAGGCATGTCTCCAGGTCAGGTTAAAGCTCATTCCACTAAGTCCATGGCTACGTCTGCAGCTTTCTGGTCTAGGGTGTCTTTGGATGACATTTGCTCTGCAGCTACTTGGTCCTCATCTCATACGTTTATTTCCCATTAAAAATTGGATTTGACATCTAGAAGGATGGCATCCTTTGGCTCCACCATGCTCTGGAATATCCTTCCATGAGGGCCTCCCAGGAGTTTAGTAGCTGGGGACTCTGTACCACAGGTTGAAGACCAAATGAAGTAAACTACTTCAGATAAAGAAGATATATACTCACCATAACGTTCCATCTGAGTAGTTGTACTTCATTTGTCTTCAACAGTCTCTCCCTCTTTCCCTCAGACCTTGTAGTGTGTTCAGCCTACGGGCTGTAGTATAGGTCACAAGTATGTTATCAGGTTGGGTTCTAAGTATAAGTTCTGTAAACTCGATCTGGGGATGGAAGGCAGTAGAGGTGGATTATGGGTAAGGGGAGGAGTCTGGAGCTAGGAGCTGATGCTAGTAATCTTTGCCGGCTCGGATCCGATACGAATCCGTATTCCCACAGGTTAAAGACAAATGAAGTACAACTACATAGATGGAACGTTATGGTGAACATCCATTACATTTCTACTGTTGTCTTCACAATGTGCTTCAATTGTTTGATTGATTGAAGAATGGTGCTTTTTCCACTGGCTTGAATGTTTTTTGTTTGGTTTTTTGCTTTTGAACATTCAGGGAGCAGTAGCGTTATTTTAGTGGAAAGTATGATGTGTGTTTTAACATTTTTCTTCATTTGTCCAACATGCTTTTCTCTTTTTTATTACTCTTGTTGATTGGTCATTATCTGATCAAATGACTGCATCCTTGTTCAGAAAGAGGATTCAAGTATGCAGCTGTTAATTTTACAGAGTGGTGAATAAACTGGATGATAATCAATCTTGATAATCCTTGTTTGGAGGTTTTACTAGGGATCTCTGAGCCTTTTTCAGTTCTATCTGGAAAATTCAAAATGTTAGGAAGCTGGTTATGTCAGTTTCTTCTGAATTTTCTGGTACTTTGTATTTTAAGTTAATTCTACATTCATTTTCTAACTAAACTATTTTCCCAGTAACTAGTTGTTTTGTTAATTTTGTTTGGGCATCTTTTTTAACTGAATTTTATTTGCTAAAAAACATCTAAAGGGATAGCATGCAACAATGTATCATCATTGTACAGTCTAGCTTTCAATAGACTTGAAACATAATGAATATGAAGTATTCTGATTAACAACAGTCACCTGACAGCTATATACATCTGTATACATTATTTGGCAAAGGATTTGTCCATATTTAAATTAACAAATCCTAACCTTATAGCAGTAGAGAACCCGCAGACCATGGTAATAGGGTACTGCTTCACTTATTCAAACTTAAACTGTAAAAAAAAAAAAAAAAAAAAAGTACTTTCCATTTTTTGGTATGTTCACCTGTTGCCTGCTGTCTTTTGAAAGGAATAGAAAAGAAGTCCCAGATGTTTTTCACATGTTGGTCCTTGCACTCTGCACTACGTTGTAACATCTTTCATATTGTGAGACAGTAGCCAAAGTCCAATGCACCCTTTAACTCCTAAGCTTATGAGGACTTACCTCCGGCAGTATGCCAAGAATGCGGAATTGCCAGTTTAAGGTTCCATGTGTTCTGTAGCTCCTGTTTAAACACACCGCTGTATGATCCGTATAGTCTGTGCTCTTGGGCACCCCCAGAGCATGCGCATGTTGTCTGCGTTATGGTGACTATACTGGTAACATTGATTACTTTGCTTCAGCCCCATTTTTAAATTTTCACTGTTGTACTGTACCATCTGTATATTAGTTTCAGTTGTTGGTCCCTGCAACGATGACATCCTTTTATCCTGTCAGGAGCTACCCATATGGACTACCACTTTATTTTAGGGAATGATACCGTTTCTTGCACCCTCCACCTAAGTCGCATCTGGTGTTTCATTGCCCATGTTTCGGGTTCCCACATAGCCCTATAATTGAGCCTCAATCTTCCTTGCGTACAATTGACCTATTTTTGCCATGGCCAGATATCCTTCCTTTCCATTTCTGGGTGAATCTACTTAATCCATTTCTTTCAGAGCTACACAGATACAAACCAATCCTGTTCCCTAATTTGACATTCCTGCCAGCTATTAGTACAAGTCTTGAATGAATTGCTGTTTGTTTTGTCCATGATCTCATTCCCAGATGCCTTTTTCACATTATTTTCTGCAAGTGTCATTATTCCCAGACTCTTGGGTGCAACCAAATGTAATTAGTGGGGTCCTTATGCATGATCTCCAAGTGCTGTACTTTCATGAAGTAACACCCACTCCCACTTCTGTGGAATAAGAGGTGGTCAAGAGGAAGAATGCTGCCTACTTTGCAGGTGTGCCTCAAACCAGCACACCAGATTATTTATCTAACTTAAAAGTAGCGGCATATTAGGTGAAGTACAAAAGCTCCCCTATCTAACCTAAAAGCAATAGTATATCAGGTGAGGTTCAGAAGCCCACGTTGTGATGCCAGTGCCCTGAACCAGCAATCAAGGAGCCTCAATCCTCACCAGAGAGGGTGTCTCATATAAGAGGAAAGGATAATAAATACACACAGTATAGTACAATTTCTCTTAAGTGCACACAGAGATCACAGTCAGTCTGGGGCTGGTTGCTCCCTTGCTCCCCAGGTCCCCAATAAGACTCCCCACTGGCACAGCTATAGGGTCCACATCTCAGCCTAGCGGGCAAGCTAACCTCCAGTACCCTCTCTGTCCAACCAGTGCTTCACACACACACACACACACACACACACACACACACACACACTCTTACTTTGAGATAAGTATTTACAACTTCACAGACACTATTGGGAAAGGCTGACACAGATTCTCCAGCTGTGCCTCTTCCAAGACTATACAGTAGTAATTACTGCCACCACCAGCTAATAATTATCAGCTACCCAAAGGCCCTTAAAAAGTGTGTCCAATTACTACTGTGCAATATTATTATCCAATTGGAAAGTGTGACTAATCAGTCTTAAGGCTTATCAGAGTGGCTTAGTTCAGGATCACTTGTAAGCATGCAATGTACTCTAGAGCTTACTTATCTCTACACAAACCAGCCACAGGTAAAAGGTTTCTAAAATATTTAATAATAAATACTTAAAACACAAGACAGTACTACTACACCACAGTGCTATTCAAGAGTTCAGAGATCACACACAAACATAAAATAATTCTGTAGTACAGTTCTGACATAACAGAAAAACATTTAGTCTAATCTTTATAGTCCTAGCTATTTCTACAAGAAAACATACTTCTAAGATAACTTACTTAAGACAACAGGTAGTGCTGGGTCTTGATATCCAGACAAAAATTCTTAATAATCTCTGGTTCTCACTGTTTAAATTGAAACTGCAGTTCTGATAAAACATTACATCATTTGTTTCCACTTTCCTGGTTCCCAGGCCACACACAAACTGTATTTACATTATTTTACACGTAGAGCAATAAAGGACATTCCACATGCAAATTCTGGTCATTAACTTTAGCCTTAAAACAGTAGGCATGATGCTTACTCCAGACTCCTCGACTCCAAATTCTAACGTCAAAGGAATAGACATAAAATAATTTTAATTTCAAAGGATCAGTAACAAATGTTTGACTTAGTTTTCCTTACAGCAGATGGCAATGTTGCCGCATTGTTGAAACAGCATTTCTTTACATTTAAGACACAAGCCTGTATTTTACATTTATATTTACAAATTGTAGAATTTTGTATCAGATTCTATTTGACTAGGCTGGCAGACTTCACCCTTCTCTACCAGTCTTCACACCCCCCCCCCTGAGAACTCAAGGTAGTTTTTCAAGTGACCCTTGATAAATGCCCCTTGAAAGGGTTAGGTCTGCCTGAGTGTACCTCACCCCATTCCCTGTTTTGAGAGGCCATCTGCATTTGCATTGCTACTCCCACTGCAGTGCTGCACTGACATATATGCTTGCAATCCCAGGCTTCATCTTAACAACTTGGCATTTTGCTGACTGGCTCTGTTTAACCATGTTAGAGGGTTGTGATCTGTCATTACAATTAATTTTATTCCATACAGCTAAGGCTGAAGTTCCTGCAGTGCCCACACTATGGCTAGACATTCCTTTTCTACAGCTGTATAGCATTCCTCCCTGGGTAGGAGCCTACGACTGAGATAAATCACTGGGTGCTGTTCTCCCTCTGAAGAAATCTGGCTAAGTACAGCCCCCACCCCATGGTTTGAAGCATCCACTTGCACAACAAATTCTCTGATGTAATCCGGACTGGCTAACATGGGCTCCTCCCAAAGCTTCTTTAAGCTTCTGGAATGCTTGCTCACATGCTGGGGTCCACACTACCTTATCTGGCCTGTTCTTCCTTGTCAGGTCTGTGAGGAGAGCAGCTATGGTACTATAACTGGGAGCAAACTTTCTGTAGTACCCTGCTGTCCCTAAAAATGCCCTCACCTGCTTTTTGGTAACGGGTGCGGGTCATGCCTGAATGGCTTCCACTTTGGCAGGTTCTGGCCTTATCTTACCACTCCCCACTCTGTCCTAGGTAGGAGACCTTTGCCATACCCAGACCTTTGCCATACCCACCTGACATTTGCTCTGCTTAATGATCAAACCTGCCCTCTGTAGTTTGCCCAGCACCTCCCTGACATGCTAAAGGTGCTCTGTCCAGGAATGGCTGTAGATGGCAATATCATCTAGATAAGCAAGGGCAAACCCTCCTGCTCCTGCCAGGATACTGTCCACCAGCCTCTGGAAAGTTGCTAGGGCATTCTTCATTCCAAAGGGCATCATTGTGAACTCATACAAGCCAAAAGGAGTCACAAAGGCTGACTTCTCTCTAGCACTGGGAGTCAAGGGCACCTGCCAGTAACCCTTGGTAAGATCAATGGTTGTAAGATACTTAGCCCCACCCAGCTGCACTAGGGCCTCATCTCTCCTAGGCATGGGGTAAGCATCCCACTCTGTGTGACTATTTAATTTCCTGTAATCCACACAGAACCTGGTGCTGCCATCCTTCTTTGGCACCAGCACTACTGGGGAGGCCCAGAGACTATTGGACTCTTGAATCACCCCTAGTTCCAACATCTTCTGTACCTCCTCCCTCAGAGTCTGACTCTCTCAGGTGCCCTTTAAGGGGCCTGCCTAATAGGCCTTTGGGGTCCTGTCTCCACCTGGTGCTGCACCATGTGGGTGCACCCTGGTTTCCCAGTGAACATGTCCCTAAATTCATGCAACACTGCTTGGATTTCTTGAACCTGGGTAGGAGATAGCTGCTGGGATATTGCTACCCCTTCCACTGAGGTGTCAGCCCGAGCCTCACTGAGGAGATCAGTCCACAGATCTCCCTCAGACTCCTTCTGCAATCCACTGCAAATGCTCAGCACAAGTGCCTCCCTATCATGGTAAGGTTTCATCATGTTAACATGGTACAATTTGTGCCCCTAACATCTGCCTAGCAGTTCTACCATGTAGTTAACAGCACTTACCTTTCTTACCACCTTATATGGACCCTCCCAAGCTGCTTGCAGCTTGTTGTTTCTGACAGGAATGAGAACCATTAACTGCTGCCCCTCAGCATACTCTCTAGCTCAAGCATTCCTGTCATGCCACACCTTTTTCTGTTGGGCTTCTGCCAGGTTCTCCGGGGCCACGCCCATGAGTTCCCTGAGCCTTGTCCTGAGGTTTAGGACATATGCCACAACATAGTCCTTGTGAGACTCACACTCACCTTCCCACTCATCTCGAATTAAATCTGAAGGTCCCCTCACCCTATGCCCATACAGCAATTCAAAGGGTGAAAAACCTGTGGATTCCTGGGGAACTTTTCTGTAAGCAAACAGATGGGGCAAATATTTGTACCACTCCCTCTTAAACTGATCTGCAAATGCCTGGGAAACCCACCCTGCTGAAAATCTCTAACAAAGCATTTGCCACCTTCTCTGCCTCTGTGGAGAACAAGGCCACTGCCTCAGGGTATCGTGTAGCATAATCCACTACCACTAGGATATACTTTTTCCCTGTGGAACTTGAGGTACTCAGAGGACCCACAATATTTATAACTATCCTCTGAAATGGCTCCTCAATCACAGGCAAAGGCATCAAAGGAGCTCTCACCTTGTCTCCTGCCTTGCCTACCTTTTTGCACTGCTCACAAGTCCTGCAGTACCCTGTTACATCTCTGGAAATTCCAGGCCTTTAGAAGTTCTGCATAATACGCCTCTTTGTACGTTTTATGCCCATATGACCTGCAAAGGGAATATCATGGGCTATGGTTAGAAGCGCCAGACGGGTAGGTTCTAGGCACTACCAACTGCTGTACTCTCTCACCTTCTAGCCTTCCCTCAAGGGGACCAATTTCTGTATAGTAACCCTTTGTCACAGTATACAAATTCTCCCTTCCCTTGAGAATCAGGTGCCTTCCTAGCTACCTGATTCAGGCCTTGCAATGTAGGGTCTGAGAGCTGAGCCTGTCTCAACTTTCTCCTTGTAACCCTTCCCAGCTCCCCTTCCACAGGAAGCCTGGCATCCTCTGACTGTGGTGTCTCACTGTCAGCCTGGGTACTACTACTCACCTCTACCTTTGCAGTTACCCTGTCCCAAGGGAACATCAGTACCCACAAGCAGCTGTGGCTCACATTCAGTCTCATTGCTACAGAGTAGCTCCCTCCCTGAAGTAACCACCTCAGCAGTCCTGGCTGCAAGTATGCAGTCTGTCTGGGTTTCCCCCAGGCTACCAGACCCACATACTTGTCTCCTAGCCTGACCGCATGTAACTTCCTAAGTACATGGTACTGCTTCATCCAAATCTTTCCCTCTCCGGACATCTGCAGGATGGTAGTTGCATACCCCTGTTGTCTCAAGACAATCTACTTTTGGCATTATGTCTTTCCCCACTTACTGGCTCCCTCACCTTTGGTTCCCCACCTAGCCTCCATGAATACCTGTATTCCACATGGCCCCACTGGTTGCATTCAAAACATTTAACCCTAGCTCCTGGACCTGTACCTGAACTAGTGGCTTCCCATGCTACTGGCAGATTCTGTTGGGGCAGTCTGTGCTGCCCAGCATGGGTTCCTTTAGACCCATGAGCAGTACTGGAGGTCCCCTTCCTGTTCAGGGCTGCCCTGCTTGCCAGGTATAGGTCTCCCTTCTTCCCCAACTCATCTAAAGTAGCACATTGCCTATTGGATAGCCATATCCTCATGTCCTCAGGCAAAGTGCTAAGGGCTTGTTCTCTTACCAAAAGGTCTGTCAGCTCTTCAAAAGTGGTGACCTGGCATCCACTCACCCAGCTATGAAAATAAGTGCTCAGTTCAGCAACATATTCACACACACTTTCATCTGCCTTGTGTCTATGCTCACAAAACTTTTTCCTATACATTTCAGGTGTTCGCTTAAAACATTCTTAAAGACATTTTTTTACAGCAGTATAATCAAAACAGACAGTCAGGCATTTTTGATAAAAAGTTACAGCTTTCTCATGGAGTAAGGGGGTCAGGAACCGTACACAGAGCCTTTGGTCAACACTATACTGTTTGCATACCCTCTCAAACGTATGAATGAAAATATCAAAATGATCCCCCACTTTAAATTGTGGAAGAAATATACTGACCTGTTGTGCTTCTGGGGTCCAATTACTCTCTTCCCCATTACCTCCATGACTCTGGCGAAGCGTCAGCATTTCCCTCTCATGCCTCCTCTGACTCCTTTTCTTTGGCTTCTATCTCCAAATGCCTGGCCTCCAACTCCTCTCTCTTTAGCTGCAGCTGTATTTTTAAGTCCACTGCAGAAAGGCTGAGCTGTCCATTCTCCGAGGATATTGTATCTCCACTGCCAAGTCTGATTGTCCTCCTGGATGCTGTTTTCTGATGCAACTGTAACCAAGGCTGCAATCAGGTCTGCATTAGTCAGGTTTCCATGCACCAGTCCCCTAGCATGGCACATCTCCACCAGCTGGCTCCTTGTCTTTCCATACGCCTCTGCTAACATACTGCCTGCTCACCCTTACTAACTAAACTAACAAAAGAAATAAAACAATTGTCATCTGAACTCTGAGTATTCACTGTGTGGCTGATTTGTAGTACAAAACACCTTCAGGGATCACTGTACATAAGCTACAGGATTCACTTTACCCACACCAGTACAAGCCAATTAGTATTTGCCAACTAATTAATATGTGATGTGGCTATCCCAACCACTGCAAACCACATGTGGTGCCCATGCCTTGGTCCAGCAATCAAGGAGCCTCAATCCTCACCAGTAACACCAGAAAGGGCGTCTCATATAAGAGGAAAGGATAATAAATACACACAGTAAAGTACAATTTCCCTTTAGTACACACACAGATCACAGTCAGTCTGGGGCTGGTTGCTCCCTTGCTCCCCAGGTCCTCAGTAAGACTCCCCACTGGCACAGCTATACGGTCCAGATCTCAGCCTAGCTGGCAAGCTAACCTCCAGTACCCTCTCTGTCCAACTAGTGCTTCGTGTCCCTGCCCAAGTAGCTGACATACACACACACACACTTTGAGATCAGTATTTACAACTTCACAGACACTCCTGGGAAAGGCTGACACAGATTCTCCAGCTGTGCCTCTTTTCCCAGACTATACCATAGTAATTACTGCCACCACCAGCTAATAGTTATCCGCTACCCAAAGGCCCTTAAAACGGTGTCCAATTACTACTGTGCAATATTATTATCCAATTGGTAAGTGTGACTAATCAGTCTTAAGGCTTATCAGAGTGGCTTAGTTCAGGATCACTTGTAAGCATGCAATGTACTCTAGCGCTTACTTATCTCTACACAAACCAGCCACAGGTAAAATGTTTTTAAAATATTTAAAAGTAAATATTTAAAACACAATACTACTACACCACAATGCTATTCAAGAGTTCAGAGATCACACAGAAACTTAAAATAATTCCGTAGTGCAGTTCTGACATAACAGAAAAATACTTGGTCTAATCTTTATAGTCCTAGCTATTTCTACAAGAAACCATACTTCTACGATAACTTACTTAAGACAACAGGCAGTGCTGAGGTTGGATATCAAGACAAAAATGCTTAATAATCTGTGGTTCTCACTGTTTAAATTTAAACTGCAGTTCTGATAAAACATTACATCATTTGTTTACACTTTCCTGGTTGCCAGGCCACACAGAAAATTCTGGTCATTAACTTTAGCCTCAAAACAATAGGCAGGATGCTTACTCCAGACTCATCGACTCCAAATTTTAACTTCAAAAGAATAGACATAAAGTAATTTTAATTTCAAAGGACCAATAACAAGAGCTTGACTTAGTTTTCCTTACAGCAGATGGCGATGTTGCCACATTGTTGAAACAGCATTTCTTTACATTTAAGACACAAGCCTGTACTTTACATTTATATTTACAAATGCCAGGATTATGTATCAAATTCTATTTGACTAGGCTGGCAGCTTTCACCCCTTCTCTACCAGTCTTCACACACGTATCTAACTTAAAAGGAATGGCATATCAGCTGAGGTACAGAAGCTCCCACCCCCACAAAGCAGTTTTGCATATGTGCTTTCTAGGAGGGTATTTTTTTACCTGTTTCCCGTAGGGTGTATGTGTTGATCAGCTCCTGCAGATGTTTTAAACTGTTAGTGGCTTCATCATAGAGAAGGAAATGCCAAATGTATGTGTGTTTTGCCTTAACGTGGATATTCCTAAACTTGTACATATTATGAGACATTATCATAACCTGAATTCTTCTAGCCAAGATATTGAATGCCTGCAGTTTCAGCGAAGCAAGAGGTAGATGCGCACTTTAGAATCAGCCATATCTTTTTGGTTTAGTTCTATTGTGCCACCCACAATTCCTCCTGCTGTTAGTCCTAAATACATGGTTGTTTCCTTTTGGGTAATTTTCCCAGACCCCCAACATTTGCTCATTTGTATTATTCCTGCAGTGAATAATTATTTGCTTAACTTGATTGAGACTTTGCCAAGCTCCCTAAAAACTCCAGTACTCCCCTAGTTCTAAAGAGTATGTTGGTACTCATCAGGACACAATCATCTGCAAAAATTCAGACTCTTCTTTTACTGTACTGTGAGGAAGGTCCTGACTTGATAGGCTAGTTCCTCCATTACCAGCAAGAGTACGCCCGGTGACAGGGAGTAACCCTGTTTAGTAGCTCTTCGTATAACTCCAACCACGGACAACCCTCCATTTCCAAAACTTTGTGTGGGTGTTTTATGCAGGCATTTCAACCTGTTGTTGAAGCTTTCTCCACACTGCCTTTTCTCATTTACCTGAAAAAGATACTCTCTCCTTATGGAATAGAGGGCCTTATTTATGTTGCAGAAGACCATCCCTGCCTGATTATCACATTTTTCATGTTTACTCAGGAGTATTAGCATTTCCCACCAGATGTCAGAAATGTCATTACTTTACTTTATAAAAACTTTCTATCCAGTTGATATCAAATCTGGAAATGTGGTGTCCAATCCAGTATTCTTGCTAAAATTTTCACAACCACGTTTATGAGTAAGATTGGCATAAAATTGTTGCATGAGGAAAATATTTTCTTGGTTTTCGTGATGACAGTTAACATTGCTTGATTAATACTGATGTTTTTATCCTGGAATTCTTCAGAACTATATAGGCATGATAACCATTCTCAGAACTTCCTTATACTTAACCACTTATAGAATTCTGTGGGGAAACTGTCCAACTCAGGGAGCTTATTGGGTTTTACCCTTACAGTCTGTTATATGCTTGTTAAGGATTCTCCGTGGAGACCACCTCCCCTTCTCTAGTACTGAACTGTACAAAAAATTGTATTAACTATGGAACAGTTCCCTTAAATTCTCTTCCCCTGTTGTTATGTCTCCTGTCAGAATAGCTACCTCTGGGATTGATTTTTTTTGGTTGTCCCCATGGCTGGAAAAAAAACAAAAAACATGCCATACACTTGGCATTTCCTTTTCTATGAAGCCACCAAAACTGCCTTCTTTTCATGAGTTGAGCCTTCACTTTATCTCTAGCGTTTGTCACTCTGAATAATATTATTTCTAATTCTTCCAGACTGCTGGGATTCTTTTTCCTTATCATACTATGCACCCCACACAGTTCTCATGCCTTTAATTCTGTAATATTTTCCTGTTTCCTAAGGCTTTCTTTCAGTAAAATATCATCACTTATTGCAACGTTACATCCCTCCAACCAAAATCTCTCTTAGATGTCACTGCTTTGTAAATTTCTTTCAAAAATGTCTTTTTTAACCCACTTAAGATCTGTATCCTCCTGAGAATTCCGCTTCCAACTTTTATTCTAGTTTCCCACCTTATCTAAGTCTCCTGATACTCTTAAGAGAGCATGATCATACAGGTCTAGTTCATGCATAAGTGGTGTATGAACTTTATATTTTGAGTACATGGGGAGAGGAGTATGTAGTCCAATGTGCTTACTCGTATATCCATGGTCCTAGAAAATGCAGTAATAATCTCATTACCCAAAGGTATTCATCTGTTTATCGTGAAAGGTGTGCTATTTCCTGTGATATTCCTCTTTCCCTTAGTGTCTGTCTCAGGCATTGTTGAGGACAAGGTTGAATTCCCCACCTAGTAAACAGAATTTTACAGAGTTACCCTCTACTGCCATATCCCCAGGAATTTCTTTAAAAATGCAGTCCTCCATATCAAGGGTGTACACATTGCCAAACATTAATTCCTCCTAATTGATTCTACCTTCCCAAGTTAACTTTCTAGCCTGACCACTTGCCAGGGATTTTAGTGGTATCATCTCTAAAGATTTGTTGAATATAATTAGAACTCCTTTGTTCTCCTCTCCTGGGTTCTGGTTGGTAAAAAAATAGTATGGAGCTCATTGTCTTTCAGTTTGATTTCATGTAGAGATGCTACCTGGGCTGTTTACCTCCTTATACATTGCTGAATCCTAGCCCTTCTAATTGTCTGCGTACTTGCCTCTACATTGCAGGGCATAAACTTTATACTTGGTTAATATTGTCAGCCCCCTTGGTACATGCTGGCTCTCTGCATGCTCTTTCCTTTGATGAAAGCACCCCCCCCCCCAATAAGTGTCCAGGGATATCCACAGGGCTAGGATGCATTCCTTGAGTTCCTAGAGGACCAGTCCCTGAGACATAGAATCTCTGTCTGCTGTTTTAAACAGATGGATCACTAAGGATCTTTCCAATCTCCTCCCACCTAAGGTGTAATCCTGGGGAAGGCATACAACAGCCCCTCTAAATCATAAAAACATTTCTGCAAAAAAAGGGCAACAAAATTTACATGACAGTATAGGTGTCCCACCTTGGACCCCTGTTAATTCTCTTTATCACAACTTTATGAATAGAAAAATAAAAAAAATGTGGCAAACTATAATGTTTCAAAGATTTATCCGTCACTCTTATTGTCATAAACTAGAAGCACGAGACATAAAAAGAAAACCTGTGGCTTACCTCCTCCATCGCCTCCGCTCTTCAACAGAGGAAGCTGTGCCTAAACACATCAGTATATGCCATTCCTCAAAAACATAGGGAAAAAAGTTGAGTAGATTGTTAATACATGTACTGAAACAAATTATAAGACTAAAATGAAAAAGACAGATATAGTGCCATCGTTCACAGCAGAGCGTGCAATTTTTAGAATGCTTGCACCAATATACCTTTTCCCTGCACCATTGTCCATGGTACGGAACTGTGGTATAACTGAAAAAGCAGAAACAAAAGACAAAATCAAAACTGGTTTTAACATATATATTTCTCACATTTGCCCCCACTGTTCGTGCTCACAGGAGAAGCTCCTGATTCATTACTGACCCCAAGTTAATTTATTATTAAGGGAAGGCATGTTCTACTCCATAAGCATCATGGTAGGATATACATAACCTCTTTTATAAAATTAAAACTTGGGTGCTGTCCCCCTCAATCCATCTGTCACACTTTTGTTCAATTTTTCAAGTCCCTGAAAAGACTGCTGGTAAAGACCCAAAAAAGATTTCTGACCAGAACTTGCCCAAGTGAGGTTTCAGAATCCAGAGATTTACGCTTGCACTCTGTCACTGTTTACTCCATGGATGGAATTTTCCTTGTCTTGTTTTATTGAGGCTCTCCTGCCTTCAGTAAACGTCTCCCTTGCATTCAGTCCAACAACACCTTTGTCTGCGTTAAAGTGAAAGCTTCTGCTCCCTGCTGTTCTTGCAGCCATACTCCTGCCTCCTGCACTACTGCTTTTGTTTCCTTTCTTTTATGGCCTGAAACTGTACCTGGGAAAGTGTATCTCTACCATGTCCCACTCCATTTTCCGATGCATCCATTTGCCATTATTCGCACCCACTTTCACCATAGCAAGTTGCATTCTTGCACTGCTTGCAGAACTTGCTCCTTCCATGACATAAGTTAAAATCACTGTTACTGTTCTTTTCCGCTAAAAGCAGGACTGGGCACATACCCATATATACCATATATAGACTGCCATATACCCACACTCCACAAATTCTTTTTATATGGGATCACAGTTCTACTTTCAAAAAGCTTCTACGAATAGCTTGCCATGTAGAAAAATGTAGAGCCCCCCCCCCCTTCTGCGGGTATGCATGTATTCTTTCTGCTATGTTGCACCATCCATTCTCTCGTTTATACCGACTGCAGTGTTGTAAGATTATGACACTGCTGCTCTGCCCCTGCTTGATTTTTCCACTTTGTGCACTGTCTACACCTCAGGCTTTAAATAACTCAGCAAGCTTATTACCTTTTTTTATAATATAGTCCGAAAATACTCAGTTTTCAGCTCTTCACTCAAATGCTAATCCTCCTCAAGCTGTTTTCTGGTATATCTTCTGTACTGGAGTGCTGTGCCATATAAGCTTTCAGTAATTTGATGTCATGATGTGTATCAAGTCTCTCCTGCAGGGTTTTAAGGGATTTTGAGCACATCTGCTTCATGCTGCAGTGTTGTCATTTGTTTGTTTTGCCATCAAAGAGTGGAAGCCTAAACTTGGAGACACCAGTGGACATATGCTCAGAACGTATGAGCATTTTCTTATCTAGAGAGGCAATAAGGCCTGTTTGATTGGAAGTCATATTAGGAGTTGTGTCTATGGTAATATGGCGTAAGTAGGGACTATATAATTGCATAAAAAGTAACATTTATGCCTCGGATTACAGGAAGACTAGATTAGGCATCCATCTTCATTCTGGCCAGCTACACACAACCCCCATGCTTATTCTCCCAATCTTCCGTCCTTGTTATTCAGTGCTCTCCATGTCTTTTCATAGTTGTGTGCTTATTTGCCTTTTTTCTTGAAATTATTCTGTTCAGTAATTTAAGTCATCTGTTGTTTCCCTACTTGCAGCCACAGTACTTAGTGATTTTACCTCATCACCCTCGTCTCCTTGAAGACACCAAAGTTGGATAGTTGTTGCTTTTCCCTTAAGACTGTGGTGTGCCAGGGTATACATGGGCTGTGGCATGCTTCAAGTAGTGGCTTGGAAATTTAAAGTAAAATAACAGCGATTTAGGACTTCAGTCCATCTTGTTTTGTTCCTTGAATTGCAGCATTGTTCCTCATAGTATTCATTTTCTTGTAAACCACTGATGATTACAGTTGATGAAGAATGCCAGACTTTAGAGTGATTCAGTCATACCTCTTATAGGTGCCTCATTTTGCAGAATTTCCCTGAGTTCCTCATATTTTGCACTGTCCCTCGTAAGGATTTTGGTCTTCTGGTAAGTCACTGAAGATTATAGTCAGTCAATAACTGTATCCTATCAGTGCAGTTGTGAAGAGCACTAGGGCTGCTGCAGTACATAGCCATGCTAAGTGCACATTATTATCGTCAATACATACAGAACGTGAAATTAATTTTATGATAAAACCAGCTGAAGGAATGTACTGAATAGTTAAAGCTGTTAAGAGTATATATCTGAGTCCTACAAATGAAAGGTTTTATCTAGTTACAGTACTGAAGAAGACAGAGGTACAGATTGCAGGCATCTTGTCTATAGGTGATAGTTTTTTAAATATTATGATGAAAGAAAAAGGAATTACATTTCCAGAATTGTATTACATTCGTACCTTTTTCTTTTGCAGCACATGCAACAGATCAGTCAGCAACAGCAGCTGCTACCATCAACACCTTTATCTTTGGGAAGCTAGTGGAGATGTGTACAGATACTATTCACCAAGGGGTAATTAAAAAAAATAAATAAAATACTGTATGCATAGAAATAGATTGTGTACTTAAAGATGAAAAAAGTTTACATGGAGATGATCCTTTCTGGTAAGTAACAGCTATGAACTCTCCCAAGCGTTCTTTTGTAGCACAAGTCTTCAAAGATGTCTAGCTTCCTTAGTTGGGGAAAGTTGGTTTGATGTTCTTCGTGTTTCACTGTTGTAGTCATCATATTTGGGTTATCTGCCTGCAGGTAGCCCTCAGCCATCCTGAATACCAGAATCTACGGATTTCTGCATCAGGTGCTGTCACTTCTTCCATGACTTCAGGTCGGCAGGGGTATAAAACACGCAGCCGATGCCATGACATCAGTCTTTCTTGATGTACGGTGCCCGAAGCAGAATCAGTTCGCAAGGGTCGGTCGTTTTCGAGTTTCAGACCCAAAGTCTTCAAAAAAGCTAAGTACCCCGTTGGGGATTTTTTTTCTTGCTCTAACCGATGTCAGTAAAAGTTAACAATTGTCTTACCTGTGGAAAGCAAAAACCTCATAGAGATTTTCATTCTTACTGCATCCCCTGCTTAGGCCCAGACCACGACGTCTGTCGTCGGTGTTGTGCCTTATTCAACACGCGAACTCTCTGTCGTCGGGCTATTTTTGCAGCTAATTATTTTCGTACTCGTTCTGTGTACTCCGAAATGGCTTCGTCAAGCTGTCCAACTACCGGTCTTCAGAAAAAACACAAGGATAAAGACAGAGACAGATTGCATAGGTCCAAAACTGCCGACGACGCTTCTGTTAAGCTAGTCGTCAGTCCATCGGTACTCAGTGAGGTGCTTTTGCAGCCCCTGATACCCACTACTTCTGATTTGCAGGCCTCTACTGAGACCCATTCTGAGTCTCTGGTATGCCGCGAGATGCTTCTTCGACTATGGAACCTGCAGATGTCTCTACCTTGGATGGGTCCGGAGCCGCTGTGCAGGCACCAGCTTCTGAGGGTGTATTCAGGCCTACAGACATTCATATTAAACCGACGCCATAGTTTTCATCCAGGCCTAAAACTCGCACCATGCCTAGAAAACCGACAACCAAACCGCAGGCCCAGTCCCATATGCCTAAAAAACAAATGCTTAGAATGGCTGAAGACCTTATTACCTTAATTAGGGGAAGCCAGCCTTCCCCCCAAGACCTGGAACTGAGTTTCTTTCTTATTCTTCTGATCAGGAATATGATATTTCTGTTCCTTCTGATTACCAGGATTTGCCCTTATCTACTTATGAGGATTCTGATGCAGAGGATTCCATTCCCTCTGCTTCCCCTCCAGAGGATTTTTCTTTCTGTGAAACCTTGCACACTCTTAGGGTGCATTTCTGCTGGGAAAGCCAGGATTACTCTGACTTCAAAAAGAGGCTTAGGGAATTCTTACTCCTACCTCAACGCAGGCCTTTAGCTATCCCTCCTGTTCTGGTCATTGTAGATGATGCTTTCTTGGAGTCTAGCCTTTCCCCAGACACTTTACCTGCATCTCCCAGAAAAGCTGACAGGTATTACAGAGTACCTGACTCTCACAAGTTCCTCTTCAAAAATCCTTATGCGGATCCAGAGACCATTTCCCAAGGAGCAAAAGATGTTAAGGCTACTGCTGCCAAAAATCCAACCCCTTCTGATAGAGATTCTAGAGTCTTAGACAGATGGGGTAAAAAGGTATACACTGCTACTTTGGCCGTCAGGGCTTTAAATTGCCAGTTTCGTATGTTAAAGTATCAGCCGCATGTTATGGGGCTACTTAAACAGAAAATGATGTTGATTCCTGACTGTACTGAACACAAATAATTACAGGATTTAATGCATTCTGCAATACAAGTTGGTAAACATGCTTTGCAATGTGGTTTTGATGCTTTAGAAGCATCTTGCAGGGCTGCTATCACTGGGTCTGTACTTAGAAGGCACGCTTGGTTTAAGGAACAAAACTTGCCAGATCACGTGAAAGCTAAATTACAGTACCTTCGTTGAAGGTTGTGCGTCAGAGCTGGCAACTCAGCACGTAAAAATCTACTGCCAATCATTAGCGGACCGGAGTTCCACTGTGGCGACCCCTAACCAGGAAAAGCCGAAAGACACAACAACTGGATGCACCCTTAAACCAAGACCACCTTTTTGGCAACAAAGCAGAAGAAGTTCTTAAAAGGATGGAGGAAAAAGCTGTAACTATGCAAACTGTTAAAGATTTCCTGCAAGTACAGCCTCCCATATTCAGTAGGCATTGGCCTTCTAAGAAGTGGTCCTTTCCAGTCCCTTTTAGGTCTTTTCAGTCCAAACCCAGCAACAGCAGACCACCTAGGCTACAGTCTCAAGCTTCGCACAAACCTTATCAGTGGGGGGGCTCCCACTTCTAAAGCAGGGCATAGTAAGCCACCCCCTTATGGAAAAATGGTAGCACAATGACTTAACCTTAACCCTTCCAAGCCCTGCTCTACTATCTGCTCCCTTAGGGGGAAAGCTCGCCCTGCATGCAAAAAACTGGGAACTCATTACCCAGGACAATTGAGTTTTGAACATAGTTTCCCAAGGATACAGATTCCACTTCCACACCCTACCAATACCAAATGGTTGGGCAGACCTACCTCCAAATCAATGGGCGGAGGCCCAACAGCAGGTTCTCTCTCTCCTCAATATCTGGGCTATTCAGCCTGTCCCAGCAGAACAAAGTGGACAGGGCTTTTATTCAAGACTTTTTCTGGTACCCAGGAAATACAACTCCTGGCATCTTATCCTGGCTCTCTCTATTCTCAACACCTTTTTGGTAGTTTCAAAATTCAAACTGCTAACTCTGCAACAGCTTCTTCCCATGCTAGCCAAGGATGCCTGGCTGGCAACCCTAGACTTAAAGGAAGCTTACCTGCACATCCCAATAAGGGAATCTTGCAGGAAATACCTACGCTTCAGGGCAGGCTCCATGCACTGTCAGTTCTCTGCACTTCCATTTGGCTTATCTACTGCACCCAGGGTATTCACAAAGTGCCTAGCCCCAGCCATTGCATTTTGCAGGCAGAAAAATATTCAAATTTACCCATATTTGGACGATTGTCTGATTCAGGCAGAGAGCCAGGACTTGCTATTACAACACCTGGCATTCATAAAGAAACTTCTGACCTCACTGGGGTACACCATCAACGAAAAGAAATCTCACCTAGTAGCCTGCCAACAGACTGTATTCCTGGGAGCAAGCTTGAACACAACCTCCCAGATGGCATTCCTCACTCCAGAGAAACAAGTTTACTTGACAACCTACTTCAAACTATTGGCCACAAAACCCCAGCTATCTGCAAGGAAAATACTGCAAGCCCTGGGGTTCATGGCTTCTTGTATTTTACTAACTCCATATGCAAGACTGCATATGAAGAAACTTCAGTGGTATCCAAAAGGCCTATGGTGTCCACATTCTCTGGGCCTGGAAACAATGAGTTCTATCATTCCTTGTGTCAAGACAAGAGTTCCTTTGGTGGGCAGAGGCCTGCTACCACGACAAGGGACTCCCTTTCACTCTACCCTCTGCCACCCAAACCTAACAACAGATGCATCAGACTATGCACGGGGGGCTGACATGGCAGGGCAGTGCATTCAAGGCAAATGCAACCAGAGTCAGATGCACCTGCATATCATTCAAAAAGAAATGTTAGCTCTACAGAATGCTCTGACAGCCTTCAAAGACCGTATTCTTCCAGGACAACTATTGGTAACGACAGACAACACCACAGTTATGTGGCACATAAACAAGCAGGGAAGAACCCACTCGTACCCTCTTTGCAGGCTAGCCCATGGCTCTGTGGAACACAGCCTTGAGCTACCAAGTACACCTGTAAACTCAATTTCTGCCAGGCATACTAAATTCACTGGCAGATGACTTGAGCAAAAATCTCATGGACCCACATGAATGGAAACTAGATGCCAAAATATTCAATCTCCTGAGGGACAAATGGGGGAGTCCAGAGATGGACCTGTTTGCCTCCACTCAGAACTACCAATTGAACACATTCTGCACAAGAACTCCACACAGCCGAGCTTGGAAAGTGGATGCCCTGTCCTTTACCTGGGAAAGCCTCTCAGTTTATGCCTTTCCCCCTCTGCCTCTCTTCTCGAAAGTTCTACTAAAGATCAAACAGGACAAGCCAAAGACAGTACTGATTGCACCAGACTGGCCACGCCAGCACTGGTATCCGCTCTTGCTCAGTATTGCACTGCTACAACCATGGCACCTGCCTCAGACCCCATCCCTGCTGTCCTAGCAGGCGGGCCAGATTCTGTACCCTCAGCTTCAAACCCTGAACCTTGCAGCATGGCTAATTCCTTAAGTTCTCCCTTAGCATCCCTCAGTAAGCAGGTACTGGATGTCATTCTGGAGGCAAGGAGGCCTAGTACTAGAAAGTCCTATGCTGAAAAATGGAAAATATACTGTTCCTGGAGCCTGGCTCAGGGGATGGGCACAACGGTGCCCAGCTTACCTCAGATTCTACAGTACTTAATAGAAATGCCCCACAGGGGCCTATCCTTCTCGTCAATTAAAACTCATGCCTTTGCCATGTCAGCACATTATAATAAAGAGCCACCCCTTTTCTCTCACCCCTTGCTAAAGCAATTCCTTAGAGGGACAAAAAATGTAAGACCCCCCCCCCCAGGAGAGCTCCCACTCCATCCTGGGACCTTAACTTTGTATTGGAAAAGCTCACTCTTCCCCCCTTTGAACCAGCGGCTACAGCTGAGTTGAAATTCCTTCCTTGGAAAACAGCCTTCCTTCTAGCCATCACTTCAGCAAGAAGAGTGTCTGAATTACAGGCCCTCATGGCAGTGGGACCCCTTCATTATCTTCTGTGCGGACAGGATTTCCCTCAGGACTAACCCTTCCTTTATGCCCAAGGTGGTGTCTTCTGTGGCCCAAATCAGTCCATTAATTTGCCTACTTTTTCCCTAATCCACAAAACAAAGGGGAAAAATACTGCACTCTCTGGACATGCACAAACAACTTAGATTCTATTTGGACAGGACTAAGCCTACCAGAAAATCTGAGTAGCTGCTAGTTAGCTTTGCTGCAGGGGCAGAGGGGAAGGCCATTCCAAAGCAACTATTTCCAGATGGATAGCCCATTGCATTAATTTCTGCTACAAGCACCATGGAAAACCTACCCTACAGGGGATAAGATCACATTCCACCAGGGCTGCATCTACCTCTGCAGCATTTCTCGGAGGGGTCCCTACCAGGGACATCCTAGAAGATGCTACCTGGAGCTCTGTACATATGTTCACCAAGCATTACCACTTGTCTATCTTTTCTAAATCCAGAGTTGGATTTGCCACTGCAGTTTTGCAGGGCTTAATAGCTGGTCCTAATGCTCTTTTTAACTTCCTCCTCCCTTCCTTAGCTTTGGGAATCAACCCAAATGTGATGACTGCAACAATGAAACACAAAGAACATAGTACAGTTGTGTACACTTACCATAAATGTAGATGTTCAAGTGTATTTACTGTTGCTGTCCTGGTTACCCTCCCTCCAGCCCCCTGCCTTCTCTTGGCTCTACCGTTCCTTCTTGTTTGGTATATTTATTTTTTCTGGTGTATTTGCTTTTTGATGGGGATGTACCATACCATATAATTGCTTCCTTTTGTGGTGGCACCTGACATCTGGGGCAAGAAAAACTGATGTAATGGTTGGCTGCATATTTTATACCCCTGACAACCTGACGTCATGGAAGAAGAGACAGCATCTGACGCAGAAATCCAAAGACTCTGGTATTCAGGCCGGCTGAGGGCTACCTGCAGGCAGATAACCCAAATGTGATGACTGCAACAATGAATACACTTGAACATCTACATTTATGGTAGGTGTACACAACTGTACTTTCTCTGTGCCTGCTGTGACTTCACTACTTCCAGTCTGGATTATTCACCCATATTCTATCCAGTTTTATTTTGCCATTCATGTTATTCAGGTATTGGCTGCTGCATGTGTTGTAGGTAAGTTTCTTAGGAGTAGCTACAAATCTTCAAATCGCATTCCTGCACCCACTTGGGAGGTGCTGCGTCTGCCTGATGAAGCGCAGGACATCTTGGCTTCAGGTACATCTTGGCTTCAGGTACGTGCTAGTGCTTCATTCGGGTTGTTTGATTAAAGCAAAACGAGAATGTGTGGTAGCCCCAGTTTTCTGGAGGGTATTATGAGGGGGTAGCAAATGCAAGATCAGCAAGAAGGGTCTGCCTATGATGTCAGATGTAAAGCAGAGCAGAGGGAGAAGGTATGGGATCAGCAAGTCAGACAAAGGCCAGATCCTCAGTCCATATTAATTTCTGTGGCCTCGGGTCCATTGCATATGACAGCTTTCCCCCTAATATTTAAAGATCAGGTGAGGTTCATCTTTTCCAAATAATCATCATAATGTTAGGAGAATCACCCAAACAACAATTTTGGGGGATGAATCCCAAGGTTTTTACTTCATCCAGCCTACATGAGCAGTATTCTAAGATGCATTAGGCCCTGAAGCTTCCAGTTACTTTATTTGTGGATAAACTCAGGCTCAGATAATCTGCTTCACTCACATCTTACTGGTTAAAAGACTCTGGAGCCCATTAAGGTGACTTCTGTAGGCCTTTACATTCTTGCAGGACCTTTGGCCATGCCTGCTTTGTTTCCTGTTTCTATAGTGGGGCACAACTTAGCAGGTGAGGGAGGTACAGTAGGAGGGTATATACATTTATGTCCGGACAGTGCCCTACTAAGGCTGCATATTAGCATGAAGCTGTTCCTTGACCCCATCTGTATGTCTTCTGCTTAGCTCATGCCAGCCAAGAAGGAAGGGAATAGGGCTGTCTGATGGTGGTTAGTTGTAGGAGATTGTCTTCCTTGCAGATTCTTCTGTCCAGGGAGACTACACATGAAATGTCTAAGCTTTCTTGTCTGAGAGGAGAAAAACTGTGATTGCTGTCCTACTGCTAACACAAGTTCAGATTTGGGGAAAAACTTGGCTTATGAAATTCTGTGCTTGTGGCTAGATGTCCCACTTCCTTATTCCTGGAAGAAGCTCAACCATTAGTGCAAGAAGAAGAATGAGATGTCCATGGGTCATCTCACTCTGAAAATGATTCTTAAAGAGAATGTTTCTGCAGCCCTGAATGCATGCATCTGCTGAGTGTTCACCTCCCAAAAAGGCAGATGTGTGGTGTGCATGTTCCATGGTGAGTAGAGTCTGCTTTTGTATGCAGTTCTTTTTGTCCAGAGAACTAATAAACTTGCCACAGTTCCACCAAAGGATGAAGGGTCAAAAGCTTTGGAATAATTTAGTAAGAGAGTTTTTCTTCCACTTTAAGCCTTATGGCATTAAATTGTGCATGTTTTCTAGAAAAAGTTTCAGGGCTCCCAGTGTCTTCGATTAGTGATTCCATATCAAATACCCTTCATGTGGTATTGTTGGTAGATGTTGACTGCAGCAGTCACCTTGAGTCTGCTGTGGATTGTGTGACTGAAGTTCTCCTGCTTTCAGAATGAGCTCTTAACTCTGTTGGAAATGACATTTCAGAATTTAATCCTCTTTGAGATAATGGGCGAGCCCCAGAAGAGTGCATAGGTTTTGTCTGCTGTGGAGGTTGTGTACCATGCCCCTTTGTCATATAGTACCTTTTTCAGACAGACATATAACACCAATCCACCAGTAAGAAAATGCCTCCTCATAGGCAGAAGTGGCAGCTCAAGTTTTAGGCCAGATGTACCTGAAGCTGCTGAAGGCTGGGCAGCAAGAGAGCAAGAGGGTCACTTAACAATGTAAAGAAAAGCAAATAAATATTTATTTTGATATCTACTACCATAACAGAACCAAACAGAATATGAAATATGTACGTGGAGAATGTATATTTTGATACAACATAAATATGTTTAATATAAAAGTGCTAATACATTCATTTTTATTTATTTAACATTTGTTAACTGGGAAAGTCTGACTTGGAACAAAGCCAATTTTCAGTGGATGGGGAGAAACACGTGAAACATGCCAGAATTTTCCCCAGAAAAGAATATTATTATTGGGTCCTCTTTTTTTAATTTCTCCACGTCTTTTGGGTTTCTAATACCATGATTGGAATGGACCCCATTCCTAAGTCAAAGTACGATTAAAGTTCATGAAATTAATATTGTTTCACTCTGATGTCAGCCCTCTGATGAAGTGCTCTTCGCAGCACCTGCAATGAGCCCAGTAATGACTCCTTCTGCAATTCGTATGGGGTTACATGGATTGGTAACATATCTAAATATGATTGTAAATTCTTTTTTATAATACCAGTTGCTCCTACTACTATTGGAACTGTCTGGGTATCTTTTTTCCATATTGCTCTCATTTCTGCTTGTAGATCCTGGTGTTTTATGACTTTGTGTCTCTCTCTACGCAAGACCCTATAGTCAATGGGTGTGCCGATTTCAATAATAAATGCTACTTTTATCTTCTTTTCTTGGACCACTGTATTCGGTTTTCTAGCATCTATCTTTTGAACTGTTGGTAATGGGTGATCCCATGTGATATAAACTTAATTTTCTTTGATGCTTTGTAGCTCATCTTTCCAGTGTTTTTCAGCCACTTTGATACCATAATGATGGTCTTCGTGTTTCACTGTTGCAGACATTACATTTGGGTAGTCTGCTGGCAGGTTGCCCTCAGTTGGCCTGAATAACAAATTCTTGGGTCCTGCGTCGGTTGCTGTCTCCTCTTCCATGACGTCAGGTCATCAGGGGTATAAAACATGCAGCTGACGCCATTTTATTCAGTCTTTCTTGCCATGCGGTGCCCGAAGCAGAAGTATTTCACAAGTGCCGGTCGGCCGACTCCTGAAATATTCGAGTTTGAGTTTCAGAACCGAAGTCTTCACTAAAGCTAAGTACCCCGTTGGGGAAACTCTTTTCTTGCTCCATACCGATGTCAGAAAAAGTTAATAATTGTATTACTTGTGGGAAGCAAATACCTCATAAGGATTTCCATTTATACTGTATTCCTTGCCTAGCCCCTGATCACAATGTGCCTGGCTGTCGGTTTTGTGCTACATTTAACCAATGCACTATTAAGCGTCGGTATATTTTTGACACAAAATATTTTGGAAACAGATTTAACTACCCAGAAATGTTGTCTGATAGCAATCCGACTACCGGAGTACATAAAAAACGTAAAGAAAAGGACAGAGACAGTCGAGGTCCAAAACCGAAGACAAAGCTTCTCCTAAGCCAGTCACCGTTTCGCTGGTACTCAGTGAGGCACTTTCACAGCCCTTGATGCCCGCTACTTTCGAGTCGCAGGCCCCTACCCAGACCCATGTGGAGTCTGGCACGCCACGTGATACTCAAAGTATTGGACCCACGGATGTATCTCCCTCGGATGGGTCCGGAGCCGCTGAGCAGGCACTGGCTTCTGAGGGTGTATTCAGACCTCAACATTTGTATATCAAACCGACGACAGCTGCAAAACCAAAGACAAAAGCAACTTCTAAAACTAAAAAACGACGCATGAGCCACATGCACAGGCCTCCATGGCTAAAAAGCAGATGATCAAAATAGCTGAAGACCTTATTACCTTGATCAGGGGTTCCCATCCCCCTCCTGATAAGAGGCCTAGGCAAGACACTGATTATGAATCTTCAGATCATGTTTCTATTTCTTCTGATTCCTCTTCTGATCAGGAATTATCTATACCTCCCTATGAGGATTCTGATGCACAGGAGTCTATACCATCTGCATCTCCCCCTGAGGATTATTCATTTGGCGAAACCTTGCATACTTTGAGGAGCATTTTCACTGGAGAGTCAAGATTTCTCAGAATCAAAAAAGAGGCTCGGATTTCCTTCTCCCTAAGCACAGGCCTTTAGCTATACCCCCTGTTTTAGACATTGTGGATGATGTGTTTTCGGAGTCAAGCTTGACCCCTGACTCTTTACCTCCGGCTCCCAGCAAGCCTGACAGATATTACAGGGTCCCTGACTCGCACAAATTTTTATTTAGAAACCCTGCTGCTGATCCTGAAACTACTTCACAGGGTCCAAAGGGAGTTAAGGCCTCAACAGCAAAAAATCCTACCCCTTCTGACAGAGATTCAAGGGCACTGGATACAGTGGCGTAACTACGTTAGAAGCGCCCTGAGGCAAACTTTTCCTAGGCGCCCCAACACCCCCCCCCCCCGGGAACCCAAGCCATCGAGATGACCGAAGCCAAAGAAATCACATATAGTCACATTTGCTTGACCTATGACAGTGGCATAAAACACTGAAATCTGGAGACGTGCTATTTCAGCAAAAAGTAAAAAAAAAAACAATTATAAAACAGTACTTGCCACCATCGTGGGAATTCATACTCATCCTTCTGTCTGGATGCAAAACAGTCAGAGCAACATACCACTATGCCAAATCAGCTGCTTTGTGAAAGAAAAATACTGTTACCACCATACATTTTACTACCAAGGTCCCTGTGCAAAACAGTCAGAGCAACATACCACTACGCCATATCAGCTGCTTTGTGAAAGTGAGGAAAACTGAAATTTAAATGGCTATCATTTAATGAATTCAGTTCTCACCATAGCTGTCAACCTCTTAGCACAAAACACCTGGACAAATGCAGTAATGAGGGAATACACTGCTCTGGAAGACTCCCCATACACAAAAAATCTCATCCCTGACCATATTCAAGTACAACTTGGATCTGTCGATGGGTAATAGAAATTTACCCCAGGACTGCCCTCTTTTACTTCTAATGGGCAGAGGCAGCTTCTAAATACTTTATTCCAAGCACAGATCTCCTCAATTTGCTTATGGTATGAGCCCAGTTATTCTCACTATGGGTAACATATCATTATCGACCATGGGATGGTTAAGGTCAATCTAACACCAAACAGGACAGGTTAAATTCAAACCCCAAAAGAGAAATTAGGCAGGCTTAAAATGCACTAATCACTAGCCTGTAATAAGTATTTTTTTGGGGGGGTGTGTGGGCTCACTCTCACCTAATGCTCTTGAAGTACAGGTCTATTTACTACCTGTCATTCACCATTTTCAATTTCCCAAACAAATGTACATTATTTTTTAAAGTTTTTTTTAACCACAAGACTTGTGTCTGACTTTCCATTCTTCTTGATGCAACTTCTGTTTTTGCCACTACCTTTTTTAGGGCACAGTTATAATGCTGTGTTTCTTTGGCAGCATAATAAACATCAAAACTTTTGCAACACCAGTATCGCAACAATAACAAAGGCCTATCAATTGTTTGGATATTTTTCTTTTTCAGTCACAGACCAGGCAGTGCAATTGGCACTGGTTGTGTGTTACTAACTGCATTATACACTTACTTCTGTGTCATCCTTATGGGCATCTGCCACACCTGGCATGCTGTTGACTTTTCTATTCTTTGTTCTTGTGCACAGAGAAGGATATTCTAAAACAAACCTCAAAACCTATCGAAAATCAGAGCCCTCCTTGTTAGAATCCAAAAGGCCTTACCTCTTTACATTTAGCAGTATTTTTTGCAATGAATAAATAACAAAATGAACCATTTTTTTTTATCAGTGATTACCTTGAAGTAGGCAAACTGCAGATATCTATAAGGAATTCGTTTATCAAAGTTCCGGAGTAAGTTTGCTTTTGGTCGGTTCAGCTGAAACACTGGCAAGGTACTCTTGCAACCTTTGAGGCAGGCTGCCCAGCTAAGAACGTGGCCAAATGCCTCCAGCTCCATGAAGTTGCCCCACTCCCCCACCCGACGAGCCACCCGGCTGCAGAATGCCTCGCTGTCCCGCAGCAGCCGGTTGAGCCGGTGGCTCATCTCCAGGTACTTGATGCTCTCCTTCCAGTTCTCAGCAGCATACTGGTCCAAGGCATAGCCGTAGGCTGATTCCAGAGGCATGAGTTCAGATTTGGGGAACCCTCTAAAGCTGTACTTCTCATACTGGGCCCCACTAATACCTAGCATTGCTAAGAAGAGGGGCAGTGTACATATCAGGTTTGAGATATTCTGTAGCATTGCCAAAGCCACTCTCTTTAGGGATCCTCAGAAAATCTGTGCCCCTGCTGGTAGCGCTAGTCCCGCAATATAAAGTTGAAAACTTTTCGGCCCATCTCGATCTGAAAGGAAAAACCTAGCAGTCTGCCGGGACTCACCGCCCTCCATTCACACACACAAATGAAATTATAACCTCTTTTGGCTGCCCGTTAAGTGGTGATAGAGTATTTTCAAAAGTGGAAAAAATAGTGACGCTGCTGAAGATATATTTTAGTGAGACACTTGGATCAATGAATAAAGCGACAATCCATTTATATTACTCAACAGCTCAAAGTGGCCCCTGCCGCTTGGCACCCTGAGGCAATTGCCTCACTTCGCCTCTCGTAGTTACGCCACTGACTGGATAGATGGGGGAAAAAGGTTTATACATCTGCAACATTAGCAATTAGGGCATTAAACTGCCAGTTTCATATGCTCAAGTATCAACAACATGTTATGGGATTGCTGAAACAAAAAATTATGTAGATTTCTGAATGTGCAGAAAATAAAGAATTGCAGGAATTATTGCATGCAGCTGAACAGGTTGGAAAGCATACTTTGCAATGTGGTTTTGATTCCTTAGAGGCCTCCTGCAGGGCTGCAGTTACTGGATCTGTGATTAGGAGGCATGCCTGGCTAAAAGAGTAAAATTTGCCTGATCATGTTAAAGTTACTGGATGCACCTTTACAGCATGATACTCTGGTATTAAGGCAGAAGAGGTTTTAAGAAAAATGGAAGACAAGGCTAAGTCTATGCAAACTGTAAAAGACTTCTTACAAGTGCAGCCACCAAGATTCAGCAGACACTGGCCTACAAAAAATTGGTCCTTTCCTGTGTCAAACAGAGCTTAAAGGGGCAAATCCAGACGCCCTAAGGGTTCCAGATACCAGGTGCAAGATTCTTACAGGTCAAAGCAATGGGGTGCTTCTACCTCCAAATCTGGAGGAAATAAAACACAAACCTACAGAAAACAGTTTCAATGACTTCCCTCTGCCTTCACCAAGCACTTACTTTTGGCAGACCCTTAGGGGAAAACTAGCACTTTTTGCTCAAAATTGGCAGTTAATAACCCAGGACAAGTGGGTGCTCACAGGGATACAGATTCCACTTCCATACTCTGCCAATGGCAAACGGTTGGCCGGATCTGCCAAAAAATCAATGGGCTGAGGCACAGAAACAGGTTACGTCCCTCATGGATATGGAGGCCATTCAGCCAGTACCAGAACAGGAAAAAGGACAAGGTTTTTACTCAAGACTCTTCTTGGTACCCAGGAAGGACAAGGCCTGGCGGCCAATACTGGATTTATTGATTTTGAACACATACCTGGACATTCCAAAATTCAAAATGCTGACTTTGCAGCAGCTTCTGCCCATGCTGGGCATGATAGCGTTGGTTGGTGACATTAGACATAAAATAGGCATACCTACATGTCCCAGTAGGGCAGTAGTGCAGAAGATACCTCATATTCAAGGCTGGGTTAATGCATTACCAATTCTCTGCACTGCCCTTTGGCTTATCTACTGTGCCCAGGGTCTTTACAAAGTGCCTGGCACCAATAATTGCTTTTTGCAGACAAAGAAGTATACAATTATATCCTTACTTGGACGACTGTCTCATTCAAGCAGAGAACAAGGACATTCTTCTTCAACACCTGGCGTTTGTGAAAAGGCTTCTAACATGCCTAGTGTACACAATAAACGAAAAGAAATCACAACTGGTACCCTCTCAAAAGATAACATTTCTGGGTATAAGCTTGAATACAACTGCCCAGATGGCTTACCTCACGCCAGACAAACAAAGGCAACTGACAACTGTGTTTTTGTTGCTATCAGTTTGAAGTAAGTAATCTGCAAGACAAACTCTGCAGGCTTTGGGCTTCATGGCATCCTGCATCCTGCATCCTACTGATTCCATATGCAAGACTGCATATGAGGAAACTTCAGTGGTACCTAAAAAGTTTATAGAGTCAACATTGTCACAGTCTGGAAACAATGATTCCTCTCATTCCCTGCCTACAACAGGAGTGTCTATGGTGGGCAAAGGCATGTCACAAAAACATGGGACGGGCCTTCTCTCTACCCCCTGCCAACCAAACCTTAACAACAGACGCATCAGATTATGCCTGGGGGGGCCCACATGGCGGGAAGATGCATTCAGGGCATATGGACCCCAAAACGAATGCATCTACATATCAGCCAAAAAGATGCTACCTGTTCAAAATGCCCTGACAGCCTTCAAGGACTTACTTCATCCAGGACAACTACTAATAAAGACAGACAACACTACGGTTATGTGGTGTATAAATAGGCAGGGGGGCACACACTCATACCCCCTTTGCAGATTAGCCATGGCACTGTGGGACACAGCTTTGACTTACCAGTTACATCTTCAAGCTCAATTCCTGCCAGGAAAACAAAATACTCTGGCAGACAATTTAAGCAGAAACCTTATGGACCCTCACGAGTGGAAACTAGATCCACAAGTCTTCAGCATGATAACAAAGAAATGGGGGAGCCCAGACATAGATCTATTTGCCTCTCCTCAAAATTATCAATTGAAAAGATTCTGCACAAGGACTTATCACAGACAAGCATGGAAAGTGGGCGCTCTTTCCTTCAGTTAGAAAAACCTGTCAGTTTACGCCTTTCCTCCTCTGCCTCTTCTTACCAAGTTCCTACTAAAAGTCAGATAAGAGAAATCAAAGATGATACCAATTGCCCCGGACTGGCCCTGCCAATACTGGTACCCAATCCTAAGGAACTTGTTTCATTACCCAGCTTGGACCTTACCTCAAAGACCTCAACTACTGTCCCAGCAAAGCAATCCGATCCTGCACAATCAACTCCAGACACTAAACCTGGCAGCATGGCTGATCATGTAGGCATACAAACAACACCTCTCAGTAAAGCCGTGATGGGTGACATTTTGGAAGCCAGAAGGCCTAGTACTAGAAAATTTTATGCTGATAAATGGAAGAGATTCTGTGCTTGGAATCGAGCACAAGGAACTGATACAGCAGTACCAAATATTCCTCAGATATTACAATACTTGACTGAGATGCTTGACAAAGGCCTGTCATTCTCATCAATTAAAATCCATGCCTCTGCCATTTTGGCTGATTACAATTCAGAGCCACCAATCTTTTCTCATCCTTTACTAAAGCAGTATCTTAGAGGAGTCAAAAATTTAAGGCCTCCTAGAAGATCACCAATACCCACATGGGACCTCAATTATGTGTTGGAAAAGCTCACCCTGCCTCCATTTGAACCAGCTGCTATTGCTGATATAAAGTTATTATCAGGGAAAACAGCTCTGCTACTAGCAGTTACTTCAGCAAGAAGAGTCTCAGAGTTGCAGGCACTCATGGCTGTGGAGCCTTTTATCATATTTTACCCAGACAGAGTGTCTCTGAGAAAAATCCTTCATTTATGCGTAAGGTGGTTTCCAGTGTGGCTCTTTACCAAACTATTCATCTGCCAACCTTTTATCCAAATCCGCAGAACAAGGGAGAGAGAATTCTGCGTTCCTTGGACGTACACAGACAGCTAAGATTCTGCTTGAGCAGGACTAAAGCTCTCAGAAAAACTGAGCAATTACTAGTGTCATATGCTGCAGGATCAGAAGGAAAGGCTATTTCAAAGCAGACTATTTCAAAGTGGATAAGCCACTGCATTCGTTTCTGCTACTTACATCATAGCAAACCTGTGCCCAAGGGCATTCGGTCTCATTCCACCAGAGCTGCAGCTACTTCAGCAGCCTTTCGCAGAGGAGTACCAACCAAAGACATTCTAGAGGCTGCTACTTGGAGTTCTGTTCACACCTTTACAAAGCATTATCATTTGCCTCTCTACTCTAAGTCCAGGGCAGGCTTTGCCACTGCAGTTCTGCAGGGCCTTATAGCCGCACCTAATGCTGTTTAGCTCCAGCCTCCCAACCATAGCTTTGGGATTCTACCCAAATGTAATGACTGCAACAGTGAAACACGAAGAACATAGTACAGTTGTGTACACTTAACCATAAATGTAGATGTTCGAGTGTATTCACTGTTGCAGTCCAGGTTACCCGCCATCCCCCTTTCATTCTGGAGTTTATCTTTCCTTCTCTATCTTCTGCAACCTATGTGGTGTATTTGCTTGTAGATGAAGGTAAAGTTTGTATTGATGCATGTATATATGGTTTATATATATATATATATATATATATATATATATATATATATATATATATATATATAAAATTTTATTTTTATTTTTTTTGCTACCTTTTTTGGGGAACCTGACATCTGGGGCAAGAAAAACTAAAGAAAATGGAGTAGGCTGCTTGTTTTATACCCCTGACGACCTGACGCATGGAAGAGGAGATAGCAACCGGCGCAGGACCCAAGTTTTTGGAATTCAGGCTGACTGAGGGCAGCCTGCCAGCAGATTACCCAAATGTAATGACTGCAATAGTGAATACACTCGAACATCTACATTTATGGTAAGTGTACACAACTGTACTTTCAGTAATCACTTTAAATGCTGATTGAGTCCTGAAACACAGAGTCTGAATGGTTGCAAAACTGTTCCCCTTTCTCCTGGGTGTGGTGATCTTAGATTTACTATTTAGAAGTTGAGGGCTGATTGTAGATGAACTTGTACCCCTGCAAAAAAGAGATTTGAAGAAGAAGAGCAATGTTTGTGATTTGGTCTTCTCCAGCTTTTTTAATTTTTCCCACGTGTTGTCATTTCAAGTGCAGACATTTCAACAGGGAGCTACTTTGTTCAAGAAGAACTCCTCCCTCCCACCACCTCAAACCACACCCTCCAGAAACAAACTGCCACTACCCGTTCCCACTCAAAAACAGGAAGCTGTCTGGCACACTTTATAGAAGGGTGAGAGAAAAACAGTCAGGGCACTTGTGTCTTAATAATTTTGGGACAAGCATGTAGGCTTCATTTTATGAAAAACACCATGGTTTGGGAGTGCTAATCTTTGGTATTTAAGGAGCATTTCATCACATATCAGTAACCTGGTCATTTTTTAACATTTGTATTGTATTTGTATTAATAATTACACCTGCAGTGTCCCTTAAAATCAAGTGATAAACAGCTCCTTCTTATAAAAAAAAAATCTGCCGGGCACTCACTATATCTTAGCACAGTGGCAAAAACGCGAGACTCGCATTCTATAACAATCAGGTCATTACCTAATCTCCACATATTCAAAACTACTTTTAAAACCATTCCCAATTCCTGGCTCTGCTCTTGCTCTGCACTAGGCTGCTCCGGTGCTATTATCCATTTTTGTCTTTTCACTGCACCTCCATCTTGTAACTACAGATTTATCTGTCACCCCGCTTTCTTGCAGCCATCCTCTGCCTTTACTTCTTCTAGCTATAATCATTTTCATTTTTCTGACCTGGTATTCCTCTCCTCTACCTTACTACCACCTCCTGTTCCACTACTGATCATTTTCCTGACTTGGTATGCTGTCCGAGTACATATCCTTCAAACATTTACCTGTATTTGTAAATATCTCTTTCTCTGTTAACTTTATGCACATACCTTCTTTGTTCATGGTTTATACATGTTCCTTTCCTTACTAATTTGCTTTCTCTCTCTGTCTACCTCATCTCGGACACTCTTATCAACTTTATTAATAATCCTTTTCTCTGCTAACCACTCTTTTTTTTTTATCTCTTCTGACTTCATGCGTTTCCCCTCTTGTATTACCTTTGCTCCTGTAAGACAATCTTAATGTGTCTTTGGTTATATGGAAATGACAAACTTTACAACTGTATTCTATTGTATCTTACTTCTAAAAATGACAATTCATTGCATTTGCTGTATTCTACTGTTTTGTTTTTATGTAATATATTGTAGCTTTTCTCTCAGGCTTTCGCTGAAAGTGCATTATTGCCCAGTTGGACTTTTCCAATAAATAAATGTCAGTCAGTCAATAACTAAACGGTTTGGACTAACATTATACAGTCTGACTTTTATAGCCTCTCTCCATGATTTATGATAGTAGTGTTGCAGAGTTTCTGCAAAAGAAATGATATTGCACATCAGTTTTGAAGCCACATAATTCACAAGACGTGGACCGTAAGACATCATTTCTAAAATTGTACTGTAAAGTGTTTGTATTTTGCATTGTTAGAAATGCCTATTTAATCTTTTATCTACTTCTAGACTGTTATCTGTAGTTTGTCCCAATATTCGATCCTAATGGGAGTGTTTTTTTTTAATTTGGCATTGTAATTTTCAGAAATGTGATTTTTGCACATTCAGCAAAAAAAAAAAAAATCAGCATATTAATAAAATAGATTTCTGCATTGAAATTGCCCCAGTTCAAACCTTGACACATAATGTAGAAATAGGAAAATTTGATAAGTGTCTTAGCTGCTGAATTCTGGTCTTGTATGTAAATTCCTGAATGCTTTTCTTAATTTTAATAGCTTACAGTTTCATATGTTCATGCTGCTAACCATGAGAATAAGTCTCTGGTACTGAGTTGTCTTTATCCAGATGTTCATCGTGTTTCACTGTTGCAGTCATTACTCTTGGGTTATCCTGCTGGCAGGCTACCTGCAGTCAACCTGAATTCCAAAGTCCTGGTCCAGTGTCGGTTGCTGTTGCCTCTTCCCTGACGTCAGTGCGCCAGGGGTATAAAAGATGCAGTCAACGCCATTTTCTTCAGTCTTTCTTGCCGCGTGGTGCCCGAAGCAGAAGCAGTTCGCAAGTGCTGGTCGACTGACTCCTGAGATTTTCCTGTTAGAATTTCAGATCCAAAGTCTTCATTTAAAGCTAAGTACTCCGTTGGGGACACTTTTTTCTTGCTCCAGACTGATGTCAGAAAAAGTTAATAACTGTATTTCTTGTAGGAAGCAAATACCTCATAAGGACTTCCATTCTTATTGTATTCCTTGCCTGGGCCCTGATCACGACGTTGCTAATTGCAGGTTTTGTGCTAGATTTAACCAACGCACTATTAAGCGTCGGTACGATTTTGCAGTTCATTACTTTGGCCGAAGATTTAATTACACAATGTCATCGGATAGCCATCTGACTACCGCAATTCACAAGAAACACAAGGAAAAGGGCAGGCATCCGAGGTCCAAAACTGACGACGAGGCTTCTTCTAAGCCAGTTGCCGGTTCGCTGGTTCTCAGTGAGGTGCTTTCGCAGCCCCTGATGCCAACTACCTCAGAGCCGCAGGCCGCTTTCGACTCCCACGTGGAGCAGACTAGGCCTCTGGAAACTCAAGGTGTTGGACACTTGGAAAATATTCCCTCCGATGGGTCCAGAGCCGCTGAGCAGGCATCGGCTTCTGAGGGTGTTTTCAGGCTTACACAGTTGTATATAAAACTGACTACAGCTTCAAAGGCAAAGACGAAAGCACCACTAAAGACAAAGAAGCAAGCCCATGGACAGGCCTCAATGCCTAAGAAACAGATGCTCAAAATGTCTGAAGACCTAATTACTTTGATCAGGGGTTCCCCATCCCCCCCCTGATAAAGAGGCCTAGGCAAGAGACAGAATATGAATCTTCAGATCAGGTTTCCATTTCCGCCGACTCCTCTTCTGAACAGGAATACTCTCTTCCTCCCTATGAGGAATCCGTTGTTGAAGAATCTATCCCTTCAGCCTCCCCTCCTGAGGATTATTATTTTGGGGAAACCCTGCATACCATGAGGGAACACTTCCACTGGGAGAGCCAAGATTACTCAGAATCTAAGAAAAGGCTCAGAGACTTTCTTTTACTATCTCTGCACAGGCCTCTTGTTATCCCTCCTGTTTTAAACATTGTAGATGTATTTTCAGAGTCCGGCCTGTCTCCTGACTCTTTACCTGCACCTGTTAAGCCAGACAGATACTACAGGGTTCCAGATTCACATAAATTTCTTTATAAAAAACCTGCTGCTGACCCAGAAACTATTTTGCAGGGTCCCAAAGGGGTCAAGGCTTCCAGTGCAAAAAACCCTATCCCCTGTGATAGGGATTCAAGGGCACTGGACAGATGGGGGGAAAAAAAGTTTACACTTCTGCTACCTTGGCTGTGAGGGCTTTAAATTGTCAATTTCATATGCTTAAATATCAGCAATACGTAATGTCACTGCTTAAACGGAAAATGTTAACAAATTCTGAATTTGCAGAAAACAAGGAAATGCAGGATTTATTGCATGCAACTGAACAAGTGGGAAAGCATACTTTGCAATGTGGTTTTGATTCTCTGGAGGCCTCTTGCAGGACCGCTGTTACGGGTTCTGTCATTAGGCGGCATGCTTGGTTAAAGGAACAGAATCTTCCTGATCATGTTAAAGCAAAATTATTAGATGCTCCATTACAGCATGATACTTTGTTTGGTGTTAAAGCAGAAGAGGTGTTGAAGAAAATTGAGGACAAAGTGAAATCTATGCAGACAGTTAAGGATTTCTTACAGGTGCAGCCACCCAGATTTAGCAGGAACTGGCCTACAAAGAATTGGTCCCTTCCAGTGTCAGACAGGCCAGAAAGAGGCAGATACAGATGCCCCAGAGGCAGATCCCAACCCCAAGGCACATACAGGCCTAAACAATAGGGTGCTTCTACCTCCAAAAGTGGAGAAGACAAATCACAGCCATACAGGAAACGGTCCCAATGACTTTCCTCTGCCAACACCAAGCACTTATCTTTTGGCACCCCCCTTAGGGGGGAAAACTATCACTTTTTTCACAAAATTGGCACATGATCACACAGGACAAATGGGCCTTGAACATAGTGTCTCAGGGCTACAGGTTCCACTTTCACTCCCTGCCAAGGGCAAAAGGTATGCCAGACCTGCCACACAATCAATGGGCAGAGGCACAAAAGCAAGTTTCATCCCTCATGGACATGACGGCCATTCAGTGAGTACCACAGCAAGAGCAGGGACAAGGATTTTACTCAAGACTTTTCTTGGTACCCAGAAAGGACAAAGCCTGAAGACCAATACTGGATCTGTCTATTCTAAACACATTTCTGGACGTTCCAAAATTCAAAATGTTGACTCTACAGCAGCTTCTGCCCATGCTGGGCAAGAAGGCTTGGCTTGTAACTTTGGCCCTAAAAGAGGCATACCTGCATGTCCCAATCAGACAATCTTGCAGAAGATACCTCAGATTCATAGCTGCCTCAATGCACTACCAATTCTCTGCACTGCCCTTTGGCTTATCTACTGCGCCCAGGGTCTTCACAAAATGCCTGACACCAGTAATTACATTTTGCAGTCAAAGAGGAATTCAAATATATCCTTACTTGGACGACTGCCTTATTCAAGCAGAGAACAAGGACATTCTACTAAAGCATCTGGCATTTGTAAAAAGATTACTAATTTGCCTAGGGTACACAGTAAATGAAAAGAAATCAAAACTAGTACCCTCAGATAATATTCCTGGGTGCAAGCTTAAATACAACTGCCCAGATGGCTATATTCCTGGGTGCAAGTTTAAATGCAACTGCCCAGATGGCTTATCTCACGCCAGACAAACAAAGGCAACTGACTTCTTACTTCAAAATGTTGGCAACAAAGACCCAGTTATCTGCAAGAAAAATCCTGCAGGCTTTGGGCTTCATGGCATCCTGCATTCTGCTAATTCCATATGCCAGACTGCATATGAGGAAACTACAATGGTATCTAAAAAGTGTTTGGACTCAACATTACCACAGCCTGGAAACATTAATTACCCTCATTCCCTGCCTGCAACAGGAGTTTTGATGGTGGGCACAGGCTTGTCACCACAACAAGGGACAGCCATTGACTTTACCCACAGCCAGGCAGACTTTAACAACGGATGCATCAGATTATGCCTGGGGAGCCCACATGGCAGGAAAATGTATTCAGGGCACATGGCCCGCAAGCCAGATGCATCTTCATATCAATCAAAAAGAGATGCTAGCTGTTCAGAATGTCCTGACAGATTTCAAGGATCTACTTCATCCAGGACAACTACTGATAAAGACAGACAATACTACAGTCATGTGGTGCATAAACAAACAGGGAGGCACTCCTTCCTACCCCCTCTGCAGACAAGCCATGACTTTGTGGGACACAGCATTGATTTATCAAGTTCACCTGCAAGCACAGTTCCTGCCAGGAAAGATAAATACTCTGGCAGACGAGCTAAGCAGAAACCTCATGTATCCCCACCAGTGGAAACTGGAGCCACAAGTCTTCAGCATGATAACAAGGAAATGGGGATGCCCAAACCTAGATCTGTTTGCCTCCCCTCACATCTGCCAACTACAGAGATTCTGCACAAGGACTTATCACAAGCAAGCATATGCCTTTCATCCACTGCCTCTCCTCCCCAAGGTACTCCTAAAGGTCAGACAAGAGAAGCCAAAAATGATACTGCTTGCACCAGACTGGCCACGCCAGCACTGATACCCAGTTTTAAAGAACTTGTCTCAGGGTCCAGCCTGGACATTGCCTCAAATTTCTCACTTACTGACCCAACAAAACAATCAGATCCTGCACAGTCAACTCAGGACCTTAAATCTGACAGCATGGCGGATAATGTAGCTATTCAGAACACTCCTCTCTCCATAGCTGTGATGGATGTTATTTTGGAGACCAGGAGGCCCAGTACCAAAAAATCTTATGCAGAAAAATGGAAAAGATTCTGTGCTTGGAACCAGGCACAAGGAATTGACACGTTTGTACCAAATATTCCTCAGATTTTACAATACTTAAATGAGATGCTGGACAAAGGCCTATCCTCCTTATCAATTAAGATCCATGCCTCTGCCATTTCAGCCCATTACAATACGGGACCACCTATCTTTTCTCATCTTTTAATAAGGCAGTACCTCAGAGGGGCCAAAAACATAAGACCTCCAAGGAGAGCACCAGTACCTGCATGGAACCTCAATTATGTCTTGGAAAAACTCACACTGCCTCCTTTTGAGCCAGCCTCAACAGCTGATATAAAATTCTTATCCTGGAAAACAGCTCTGCTCCTAGCAATAACCTCTGCAAGATGAGTCTCTGAGTTACAGGCACTCATGGCTGTGGAACCTTTTAAAATTTGCCATCCAGACAGGGTTTCTCTGAGGACAAACCCGACATTTATGCCTAAGGTGGTGTCCAGTGTGGCCCTTATCCAAACCATTACTTACCTACCTTTTATCCAAACCCACAGAACAAGGGTGAGACTTCTGCATTCTTTGGACATGCACAGACAGCTATGCTTCTACTTGGACAGAACTAAAGCTTTCAGAACCACTGAGCAACTTTTAGTGGCATATGCTGCAGGATCACAAGGAAAGGCCATCTCAAAAGAGATTATTTTAAAATGGATAGGCCATTGCATTCATTTCTGCTACTCTCAACATGGCAAACCAGTGCCTAAGGGCATTAGGCCACATTCAACCAGAGCAGCAGCCACTTCACCAGCCTTCCTCAGAGTAATACCAACCAAAGACATTTTAGAGGCTGCAACTTGGAGTTCAGTGCACACTTTTACAAAACACAACCATTTATCTGTCTACTCTAAATCCAGAGCAGGCTTTGCCACTGTAGTCCTGCAGGGCCTCATAGCCTCTCCTAATCCTATTTAGCCCCAGCCACCCATCCTCAGCTTTGGGATTCAACGGACCAGGAATTTAGAATTCAGGCCAACTGCGGGTAGCCTGCCAGCAGGATAACCCAAGAGTAATGACTGCAACAGTGAGTACACTCTAACATCTACATATATGGTAGGTGCACAACTGTACTTTCCATCCTCACAAAATTATAAATAAGGAATGAGATTGGAATGTTAAAAATTCTGAAAATCAGTAAGTCGTCGTCTTATTCTTCTTCTTTTGGCTGCTCCCTTTAGGGGTCACCACAGCAGATCAACTGTTTCAATTTCTTCCTGTCCTCTGCATCTTGCTGTGTCACACCAACCACCTGCATGTCCTCTCTCACCACATCCATAAACCTTATCTTAGGCCTCCCTCTTTTCCTGTTACCTGGCAGCTTCATCCTTAGCATCTTTTTCCCAATATACTCTGCATCCTTCCTCAGCACATGTCCAAACCAACGTAATCTTGCCTCTCTGGTTTTGTCTCCAAACCTTCCAACCTGGGCTGACCCCCTAATATACTTATTCCTAATCCTGTCCATCCTCGTCACACCCAGTGCAAATCTTAACATCTTCAACTCTGCCACGTCAAGCTCTGACTCCTTCCTTTTTGTCAAAGCCACTGTTTTCAACCCCTATAGCATAGCTGGTCTCACTACCCTCTTGTAGACCTTTCCTTTCACTCTTACTGGTACTTGTCTGTCACAAATCACTCCTGACACTCTTCTCCACCCACTCCATCCTGCCTGTACTCTCTTTTTCACCTCTCTTCCACACTCGCCATTACTCTGAACTGTTGATCCCAAGTACGTAAACTCATCCACCTTCACCACCTCTACTCCCTGCATCCTCACCATTCCTCTATCCTCCCTCTCATTCACACACATATATTCTGTCTTAGTCCTGCTGACCTTCATTCCTCTTCTCTCTAGAGCATATCTCCACCTCTCCAGGGTCTCCACCACCTACTCTCACTACAGATCACAGTGTCATCTGCAAACATCATAGTCCACGGGGACTCCTGTCTGATCTCGTCTGTCAACCTGTCCATCACCATTGCAAATAAGAAAGGGCTCAGAGCTGATCCTTGATGTAATCCCACCTCCACCTTAAATGCATCCGTCACTACCACCGCAGACCTCACCGCTGTCACACTACCCTCGTACATACTTCTCTGACACTCCCGACATCCTCATACAATACCACAAGTCCTCTCTAGGCACCCTGTCATATGCTTTCTCTAAATCCACAAAGACACAATGCAACTCCTTCTGACCTTCTCTGTAGATGTCCTTCAAGGATGCATCTGCAGTCATAACATATGGGTTGTCCTGCCTCAGGCAGCCCTTCGGTCGGCCGGATTCGAAAGTCTGGGTCTGGCCTCGGCTGATGTTGCACTTTCCCCGACGTCAGAGCGTCTGGGGTATAAAAGCATCAGCCGACGCCATTTTCCTCAGTCTTTCTTGCCCGAAGCAGAAGCTGTTCGCAAGTGCCGGTCGGTCAGATCCAGTGATTTCAGCTACCGAAGACTTCGAAAAAGCTAAGTACCCCGTTGGGGACTCTTACTTGCCTCAGCCGATGTCAGATAAAGTAAATAATTGTTTAACTTGTGGGAAACAAATACCTCATAAGGATTTCCATTCCTACTGCCTTCCTTGCCTAGGCCCAGACCACGACGTATCGTCCTGTTCAGCCTGTGCTTCCTTCAACCGACGAACTCTTAGACGTCGGTCGGAGTTTGAAGAGGAATTTTTTGGGGCTACTTTTGCATATAAAATGCCGTCGGAGACTCCGACATCACATTTAGTGAAAAAACGGAAGGACAAGGACCGACACTCGCGGCCCGCGGTTTCGGCTGAAACCACGGTAAAGCCTACCGCGAGTGTCTCAGTTTCGGATGAAACAGAGTCCTCGGAGATTCCTTCATCCGAATCCACTCAACCGACCACCGCGGCCCGGGAGGCCCCGGCTGAGTCAGCTACCGAGCTACCTACCGAAACCAGTGTCCAGGATATGTCCGACACCATTCCTTTGGACATATCTACTCCTGCACGTGGGGCAGCTTGGCCACCTGCGTCCATGTCCATTAAGGCCTTCTCCATGGCTAAAGCTGCTAAACTTTCTAAGGCTTTGCCTCCCAAGACTACCTCCCAGAGGCCTTCCTCTAGTACTCAGATCCTCAGCCTTGCAGAGGACCTTATTTCTTTAATTAGAGGTTCACAACCTCACCCGGACAGGGCCTCTCACCCTCCACCAGACAAAAGGCCCAGGACTGAGCCTTCTGACCCACACTCTTCAGATGAGTCCACGGATGGTTCTGAGTTGTCAGACCACCAGGAGGAGGCTTATTCGCCCTATGAGGATTCTGATGCTGAAGAATCTATACCTTCGGCCTCCCCTCCTGAAGAGTTTTCCTTTGGTGAGACTTTACACTCCATGAGAGAGCATTTTCAATGGCAATGTCAGGAATTCTCTGATTCTAGAAAAAGATTAAGGACCTTTTTACATTTGCCTCAGCATAGGCCCTTAGCCAAACCTCCTGTTCTGAATGTAATTGATGATGTGTACAATGATGTCAGTACAGCCCCTGATACTCTTCCCCCCAGCCCCTGCCAAACCTGATAGATACTACAGGGTCCCGGATTCTCATTTCCATCTGTATAAAGCCCATTCTGCCGACCCAGAAACTATTACTCTGGGCCCTAAAGGGGTTGCGGCTGCCACTGCCAAAAATCCTCTACCTTCTGAAAGAGAGTCTAGAGCTTTAGAGAGATGGGGAAAGAAGGTATATACCTCTGCAACTCTTTCCATCAGGGCTCTAAATTGTCAATTTCATATGATACAGTACCAAGAGTATTTGTTAGATGAACTGAACAAGAAGCTTTCTTCTCCTGAGCCCCTTGACCGTAAATCCCTTCAGGATTTGGTACACAACTCACAGCAGGTTAGTAATCATTTCTTAAAGTGTGGTTATGATGCATTGGAGGCTTCATTTAGGTCAGCTATGACTGGGGCAGTTATTCGTAGGCATGCCTGGCTGAAGGAACAATCTTTGCCAGACCATGTTAAAGCTAAACTCCTGGATGCTCCAATGGAGAAACAAAATTTATTTGGCTCCTCTGCTCAGGAGGTTTTAAAGTATGAAGAAAAGGCAAAATCTGTGCAAACAGTTAAAGATTTCCTACAAGTACAACCACCGAGATTTAGCAGAAACTGGCCTGCTAAGAACTGGTCCTTTCCAGACTCGGACAGAGCCCAGAGAGGCAGGAACAGACGCTCCAGAGGCAGAGGTCAATCTAGGGGCTCTTACAGAGGCAGTCAGTGGCAACCTGCCAACCAGAGAGGTAGTGCAACAGCAGCAACAACAACAACTACTGCACCAGGACAGGCTCAATGACTTTACTCTGATTCCACCCACCAGGGCTCAACTGGAAGCACCCTTGGGCGGAAAACTTGCTTTATTCTTAAACAATTGGCATTATATTACAAGGGACACATGGACACTGCAAATAATAGACAAAGGATACAGGTTCCACTTCCACACTTTGCCAAAAAGAAACGGAATGCCAAACCTACCACCAAATCAGAGGCAGAGGCTTTAAAGCAGATCAACAACTTGCTTCAAATGAAAGCCATAGAAAAACTACCACTTTCAGAACAAGGCCAAGGATTTTACTCCAGACTATTCCTTGTACCAAGAAAAGAAAAACAATGGAGGCCTATTCTCGACCTGTCCGCACTGAATACTTTCCTCATTGTGCCAAAATTCAAGATGCTGACCCTACAGCAACTTCTTCCCATGTTGGGCAAGGAGTCTTGGCTGGTGACTCTAAATCTCAAGGAGGCATACCTGCACGTCCCTATTCGACCAAACTGCAGAAGACACCTCAGGTTTCTTGCAGGATCAGAGCATTATCAATTCTCAGCATTGCCCTTTGGCTTATCTACTGCGCCCAGAGTATTCACGAAATGCCTGCCATCAGTAATTGCACACTGCAGACTTCAGGGGATTCAAATCTACCCCTATTTGGACGACTGCCTTATACAAGCGGACAACAAGGTAAATTTGATAAAAGACTTGGCCTATGCCATCTGCCTACTACAGGCATTGGGATACACAGTCAACATCCAAAAGTCAAGACTGGTTCCATCCCAAAGGATAACCTTTCTGGGTGCGGATCTAGACACAACCACCCAAATGGCCTTTCTCACAGAAGAAAAACAAAAACAACTTCCAGATTACTTCATGAATCTGACAAGACAAGCTCAGCTTACTGCAAGGAAAATCTTGCAGGCCCTGGGTTACATGGCATCCTGCATAATTCTGATACCACAGGCCAGGCTGCATATGAGAAAATTACAATGGTATCTAAGGAGTGTATGATCTCAACACAGTCACAGTTTGGAAACTTTGATACCAATCATTCCTTGCCTTCAAAAGGAGTTCCTGTGGTGGGCTCAGGCCTGCCAGTCCAACAGAGGGTTGCCTTTCAACAAACCAAAAATAAATCAAACCATCACCACGGACGCTTCAGACCGAGGATGGGGAGCACACATGGAGGACAAATGTATCCAAGGCCTATCGTCTCAAAGACAGATACACATGCACATAAACCAAAAGGAAATGCTGGCAGTGATGCATGCAATCAAGGCTTTCAAACCCTTCCTCCATCAAGGCCACCTGTTAATAAGGACAGACAACACCACGGTCATGTGGTACATAAACAAGCAGGGAGGCACACACTCCTACCCTCTATGCCGGCTGGCTATGAATCTATGGGAGTTATGCCTGAAACTCAATATCCAACTGCAGTCCCAGTTCATCCCAGGAAAGGAAAATACACTGGCAGACAGCTTAAGCAGAACTACCAGGGATGCACACGAATGAATGCTGCACCCAGACATCTTCCAACTCATAACAAAGGCATGGGGAACGCCGGAGATAGATCTATTCGCATCCCCCCTCAACCATCAACTGAAGACATTCTGCTCAAGGACATACCACCCACAAGCTTGGAGGGTGGACTCTCTCTCTTTCAGCTGGAAAGCTCTAAAAGTATATGCATTCCCACCTCTCCCTTTAATGTACAAGGTTCTACTGAAGATCAGGGAGGAACAGCCAAGAGTGATTCTGATAGCTCCAGACTGGCCAAGGCAACACTGGTATCCACTATTGAGGAGCATGTCACAGGCAAAACCATGGCCTCTCCCCCTATGGCCTCTTCTTCTGACGCAGAACAATTTCAAGATCATGCATCCCAACTTAAAAACATTGCAGCTAACTGCCTGGAAAATCCCTTAAAACCAAACCAAAATGTTTTATCACAGACAGTGAAGGACATTATCATGGAAGCTCGCCGGCCTGCCACAAGGAAGACATACTCAGCGAAATGGAAAAGATTTTTCATCTGGAACACATCAAAAGGCTTAGATGTGACAGTGGCAAACAGGACACATATTCTGGAATACTTAGCAGAACTGTTCCACAATGGTCTTTCCTATTCTTCCATTAAGATTCATGCCTCAGCAATTTCAGCAGAATACAATTTGGATCCACCTATCTTCTCACACCCTCCACTCAAGCAATTTCTGAGAGGGATCAAAAATATCAAACCTCCAAGAAAACCCCCTTTACCTGCCTGGGATCTCAACTTTGTCTTGGAGAAACTAACACTTCCTCCCTTTGAACCAGCAGCATCAGCGGATCTCCAGTTTCTGTCTTGGAAAACTGCATTCCTTCTGGCAATAACTTCAGCAAGAAGAGTATCTGAGTTACAAGCATTAATGGCAGTACAGCCATTTCTCATCTTCCATCAGGACAGAGTTACACTAAGAACTAATCCTACTTTTATGCCAAAGGTGGTATCTAGGGTATCCTTGAACCAAGCTATTCACTTGCCTACGTTCTTCCCAAATCCACAGAATAGAGGGGAAAAACTTCTGCACACCCTGGATATACACAGGCAACTACACTACTACTTGGACAGAACTAAAAGTAGCAGAAAGACTGACCAACTATTGGTAGCATATGCTGCTAGGGTGCAAGGAAAAGCAATTTCCAAACAGACAATTTCAAAATGGATAGGAAATTGCATTCGATTTTGTTACTCCTTTCATGGAAAGTCAGTTCCTGCAAACATCAGGCCTCATTCCACAAGGGCCACGGCCACCACTACAGCCTTCCTACGAGGGGTGGCTACCAAGGACATTTTAGAAGCTGCTACTTGGAGCTCCGTGCATACATTTACCAAACATTACAATCTACCTTTATACTCCAGATCCAGAGCAGGCTTTGCTACTGCAGTCCTGCAGGGGATCTTAACTACACCATCCTTTTCTTAGTGCCTCCTCCCCAGATTAGCTGTGGTATTCTACCCATATGTTATGACTGCAGATGCATCCTTGAAGGACATAGTACAGTTTTGTACCTACCATAAATGTAGATGTCCGATAGGTATGCATCTGCAGTCAGGTTTACCCTCCCTCCTACCCCTCTGTGGTATTCCTAGGGTGTTTACCCCTCTTTTAGCTAGCTGGGGGAATCTATTATGGTGTATTTGTTTGTATATACTTGTGTGTATATATATATATATATATATATATATATATATATATATATATATATATATATATAATTTTGCAAATGTTTGGAATTCTATTGCATTTCTCCAAATTTAGCCTTCCTAGAGGGCACCTGGCATCTGGGGCAAGAAAAACTGAGGAAAATGGCGTCGGCTGATGCTTTTATACCCCCAGACGCTCTGACGTCAGGGAAAGTGCGACATCAGCCGAGGCCAGACCCAGACTTTGGAATCCGGCCGACCGAAGGACTGCCTGAGGCAGGACAACCCATATGTTATGACTGCAGATGCATGCCTATCGGACATCTACATTTATGGTAGGTACAAAACTGTACTTTCTCCATCAACACTCTCAGAGCAAACATTGCATCTGTAGTGTTTTTTCCTGCCATGATACCATACTGCTGATCACTAATCATCACCTCCCTTCTTAACCTAGCTTACACTACTCTTTCCTATAACTTTATGCTCTGACTGATCAGTTTTAATCCCTCTGTAGTTATTACAGCTGTGCACATCACCCTTATTCTTAAAAATCGGTACCAAAACACCTTTTCTCCATTCCTTAGGCATCCTCTCACGTTCCAAGATTTCATTAAACAATCTAGTTAAAAACTCCACTGCCATTTCACCTAAACACCTCTATGCTTCCACAGATATGTCATCTGGACCAACAGCCTTTCCATTTTTCATCCTCTTCATAGCTATCCTTACTTCCTCCTTGCTAATCCATTGCACATCTTGATTCACTATCCGCATGTCATCCAACCTTCTCTCCCTCTCATTCTCTTCATTCATCAACCCCTCAAAGTACTCTTTCCATCTGCGCAACACAGTCTCCTCGCTTGTGAGTATGTTTCCCTCATTATCCTTTATCACCCTTACCTGCTGCACATCTTTACTAGCTCGGTCCCCCTGTCTAGCCAATCGGTACAGGTCCTTTTTTCCCTCCTTAGTGTCCAGCCATTTATACAACTCTTCATACGACTTATCCTTAGCGTTCACCACCTCTCTCTTTGCCATGCACATCATCTCCTTATACTCTTGTCTACTTTCTTCATCTCTTTGACAATCCCACTTCTTCTTTGCCAACCTCTTTCTCTGTATACTCTCCTGTACGTCTTCATTCCACCACCAGGTTTCCTTGTCCTCCTTCCTCTTTCCAGATGTCACACCAAGCACCTTTCTAGCCATCTCTCTTACTAGCTCTGCTGTAGTTACCCAGCTATTCGGTAACTCTTCACTGCCACCCAGTGCCTGTCTTAACTCTTCCCTGAACATCACCTCCCAATTACCCTTTTTCAATTTCCACCATTTGATCCTTGGTGCTGCCCTCACACTCATCCTCCTATTCTTGATGAACAATGTCATCCTACAAACCACCATCCTATGCTTCCTAACTAGACTTTCCCCTGCCACCACTTTACAGTCTCCAATCTCCTTCAGAGTGGCACTTCTACATATGATATAATCCACCTGTGTGCATCTTCCTCCCCTCTTGTATGTCACCCTATGCTCCTCCCTCTTGTTAAAATACATATTCATCACAGCCATGTCCATCCTTTTCGCAAATTCCACTACCATCTGACCTTCTGCATTCCTTTGCTTAACACCATACCTACCCATCACTTCATCATCCCATCTGTTTACTTCACCAACATGCCCATTGAAATCTGGTCCAATCACCAGTCTCTCACCCTTGGGTACAGTCATCACCACTTCATCCAACTCGCTCCAAAATTTTTCTTTTTCATCCATCGCACACCCAACCTGTGGAGCATATGCACTAACAACATTCATCATTACACTATCAATTTCCAGCTTCATAAACTTCACTCTATCCGACACTCTTTTCACCTCCAAAACACTCTTAGCGTACTGTTCCTTCAGGATAATGCCTATGCCATTTCTCCTCCCATCCACACTATGATAAAACAATTTGAAACCGCCTCCGATACACCTAGCCTTGCTCCCTTCCATCTGGTCTCTTGCATACACAATATACCCACCTTCCTTTGGTCCACCATATCAGCTAGCTCTCTCCCTATACCAGTCACCCTGCCAACATTCAATGTTCCGACCCTCACTATCACAGTCCTAGCCTTTATCTGCCTTCAGGCATGGCTTCCCCCTCTTTTCCTCCTTCGGCCAACAGTAGCCCAATTTCCGCCGGCACCCTGTTGGCCAACAGTACTGGTGGTGGTCGTTGTTAACCCAGGCCTCCACCGATCTGGTATGTATTTCTGTACTATTATCTGCATGTATGATTTGGCAAAGTTTTACGCCGGATGCCCTTCCTGACACAACCCTCCCCATTTATCCAGGCTTGGGACCGGCACAAAAGAAATGCACTGGCTTGTGCATCCCAAAGTCAGTAAGTACTGGAGTATATAGGGTGGCTTTTTTTTTTTTTTTTAAACATTTTGTCTCAAAATGAGCAGCTTGTTTACTTTCAGGATCCATCTTGCAAGCCACATGTTTGTCATTGTTCAGTTTCATCTACAAAGGTGAAATTCTCACCCTGAAAACATATTTTGGAAAACGCCTATCCCATGGCAAAGCCTGTAGCTCATGACACAAGGAATTAAGAGGAGTGCTGTAAAAATGTACTAGACTATTTTAGCTTTACCATTCTTTTACATATATACACAGAAATCATCACTGACAGTTTACTGCATGCATGCCACCTTTGAGGAGGTAATTTCTTTCATTTATCCTGATCGGAAGATGATACCCATCTGCAGCTGGTATTTGCACTTGAGATAGGTGGTGTACATTAGGATGTTTAACTGTTTATTCTCAAAGCTGGATAACAGTCAGCCTAGACAAGATTGAGGCATTTTTGACTTGAATCTTTTTAGATGTTTGATTTACAGAGTGCAGAAAGTGACATCTGGTATTCATTTTCTTTTGTTTGACATGATCACCTACAAAGTTAGAAAAACTGTGTAGTTTTGAATGAGGAGATGATATACATGTGACTGGTTTCATAGCATGTGGCTTTATTAATTTGTAGATAGTAAAAAAAAAAGAGTTCTGTACTTACCATAACTTGGAATCTGTGTCCAGTGTCATCATTCATCAAGGATGGGTGTAGGATCTGACCTTGGATCTTAGCCGGCACTAAGACAGCTCCTGAGCTCAAGCTCCTCCCCTTCCCAAGATCCCTTGCTAGAAAAAGAGGGCAGTGAAGACTGCCTACAGATTGGAAAAGGATACCAAGGAAACATTCCTCCATAACTCCCCGGACACCAGAAGGAAGGGGAAGGAGGGTAGGAATGTGATCAATAACGACACTGGGTAGCCCAGATTCCAAATTATGGTAAGTACATAACTCTTTGTCTGGTGTTATCCTTGTCATTATTGATCATAGATGGGTCAGAGTCCCCAGCTGTCAGCAACCCTGGGAGGCCTCAGGGAAAGACATGCCGGAGCACAGAAGAACCAAAGGAAGTTCTGCCCCCTAGACACTAAATCCAACTTTGTCACAAAGGTATGAGGATTAGACCGAGTGGTAGCAGCACAAATATCATCTAAGTAAAGCCTTGCTAAGAATACAGAGGATATGGCCACCAACCTAGTGGAGTGAGCCTTAACTGGCCTAGATAGCACTATGCGATTGCTCTTGTAATTATAAGCAATACAGCTAATGATCCAGCAAGAAATAGAAACCTTGGAAATTGCCTGAACTTTCTTAGCCTGAGAAAAGGCCACAAAAAGCAGATTGGATTTTCAAAAATTTTTTGTTTTCCAAGTAAAAACATAACTGCCTGTGTATATCCAGACAATGCAGCTTATATTCCCCTTTATTTGAAAAATTGGGAAAAAATAACAGGAAGTTGAATCGGTTGGTTAAGATTAGCCTCTGAGGTTACCTTAGTAATGAAGGGACGATTGGTCCTGAGACACCTTATCCTTATGAAAAATCACGAAAGGGGGCTTAATGCAACGAGCCTGCAATTCGTAGACCCTCTTGTCCAAGATATTGGGCACCAAAAAGGCCATCTTCCAAGACAGGAACTTGAGATCGCAGGTAGCTGCAGACTCAGTAGACTGTTGTGTCAAGAACTGCAGCACCAGAGTGAGATCCCAAGGAGGGGAAGGATCTTTGGCAGGTCTCAGCAAAACGACCCCTTTGAGCAAGGCCCTGTACAGCCTGGAAGAGAAAGTTGAACTTTCATTTAAATGGAAGTTGAATAAAGCAGCCAACTGAAATTTGATTGTAGAGGAACTAGACCCTTGTTGAAAAAGAGAGGCCAGGAACAACAAAATGTTGGAAATAGAAGCCGAAAAAGGATCTAAGTTACTCTGTTGAGCCCAAATAGTAAACCTCTTCTATTTACTGAAATACATCTTCTTGAGAAGCCAAAATAATGTCCTTAACTGGGGAAGGAAGCCTGGACTGGGCTATAATCACTGGAACTGGAGGTACCTAGCAGTCAGCCAAAAAGACTGGAGGTTGGGAAGAGGAAGCCCCTATGGATGGGAAATGAGTTCCGTGTCTGGATCTAATATCCACAGTGGATATTTTAGATGAGACCAAAGGAGCGAAAACCACGTCTGACGAGGCTAGAAGGGGGCAATGAGGATGAGATGAGTCTTTATACAATGAGATTTCTGTAAGACTTTAGGGATGAGAGGGAGTTGGGGGATAGGCGTATAGAAGACCTGACTGCCAATCATGAACCAGAGCATCTCTGGGTGACTTCCTCATTGCAGGAATCAGGGCAAAGTATTTCCTGCATTTGTGAATGATCGGAGAGGCAAAGTGATTGCAGCAAGGGAGACCCCAATGGTTGAATACCTGATGTGCCACTGACAGATTCAGGGACCACTCGTGAGGACTCCGAATAGATCTGCTAAGTTTGTCGGCTAAAATGTTGGAACTGCCGGGAGTATGCATTGCAAGAAGAAAGCACCTGGAAGACATTGCCCATTCTTGAACTCTCATGGCCTCCCTGCACAGTGGATAAGAACGTGTTCCCACCCTGTTTGTTGATGTACCACACAATCGCCGTGTTGTCTGTCTGAATTGCAATGGTCTCAAGAGGGAGACAGTCTTGGAAGGCTTGCACAGTTAGAAAGACTGCTCTCATCTCCAGAACACTGATGTGCAATTTGGTCTCTAAAGGAGACAACGTGCCTTGGACAGTCCTTCCCCGATAATGCCCCCCCCCACCCCAACAGGGAGGTGTCCTTGGTCACCGTGGCTTGGGGTTGGGGAAGACAGAACGGTCTACTTAAGAGAAGGACTTGCGCTTGGAGCCACCAAGCAAGGTGACATCTGCAGACTTGAGAAATCCTGACAGTCATGGACATGGGATGAAGGTGGGCTGAACACTGCACCGCAAGGGTCCATTGTAGAACTCTCATGTGATATCTTGTGAGAGAGACTAACTGAATCGCTGCCATTGAGCCGGGGGCTTGCAAGATTAAATGTATGGAGGGACGCTCCAGATCCAGGAGAAGATGGACCTGTTCCTGAATCATCTCAACTCTGCACAGGGGAAGTGTTGCAGTCTCTAATACCATGTCTAGAAGGACCTCAATAAATTCTAGGCTCTGGCACGAGACAAGATGAGATTTGGGCAGGCTGACTGTGGTGCCTAGGTCCTGAAAGAGAGTGCGTGTATAATCCATAACCAGAGTGAGGTGATATCTTGTGGGTGCCATGAGGAGCCAATCGTCCAGGTATGGAAAGACCTGGAAACCTTGCAGCCAGATATGGGCTGCTACCACTGCCATACATTTGGTAAACACCCGTGGTGCTGGGGTGAGTCCAAAGGGCAGGGATCTAAACTGGTAGTGATTGGCCCCCAGCCAGAAGTGCAGGTATCTCATAGAGCATCTGTCGATTTTTATTTGATAGTATGCATCCTTGAGGTCCACTGAGCACATCCAATCATCCTTGTGCAGAATCGGCAGAATGGACTGAACAGTGACCATCCAGAACTTTGACTTGTTGACCAACACATTTCGAACACATGAGGTCCAGAATGGGACGTAGGTCCCTGGTTTTCTTGGGCACCAAAAAGAGGCAAGTGTAAGTTTTGGACTCTTGTTGCCCTGTTGGAACCTCTTGAGTGGCTCTATTTTGAAGGAGGTCTTGAACCAAGAAGAGGGCTAGGTCACTTTGGTGTGATGGAACAGCCGGGAGAGACTTTTGAGAGGCTGAAAAAAGGGTATGAAGTATCCCCTGGATATGATGTTTAGCACCCACTGATCTGAAGTAATAGATGTCCATTCTAGTGGATATAGGGATAGACAACCCCCGACTGCCTCCAGGACAGGACAGCCTGGCAGCTCTTCAGGAGCACTGAGGAGGCTTCTCTAAGTACGGTTTCCAGGAGCCCTGGTTCTGTGGACCTCCAATGCCTCTGGGGTGGCATCTATCAACCCCCCCCTTCCCCGGCAGGAAGAGGATTCCAGAGGAGCATCCTGGAAGTAAGACAGACCTGCGGAACCACAGTTTCTTACTACCCCTCTGATTCTTGGAAAAGGATAGTTGAGGAGTAGAAAACTTGATCCTGACTGCAGACACAGTCTTTCCCTTCTGCTCGCTATGGGTTAAGGTTTCTCTGACTGAGGGACCTGCTATGGGTTAAGGTTTTTCTGACTGAGGGACCAAACAGTGTTGACCAGTCAAAAGGGGCATTAGTAAATGATGCCTTGAAGTTTCCTGCAAACCCACAAAGGCAAAGCCAGGCATGACGCCTAATCGCAATGCCTGTAATTGCCGTTCGAGAGGTGGCCTCCACATTAGAGCTCAACCTCATTGAGACGTTAGCTAGGAAAGTCAGAGTAGATAGCTTTGGAGCGACTAACTTAAGACTCTCCGGAGGCAGCAACTCAGAAAGGGAAGTGGAGAGTTCTGATACCAAGTCCCTTTGCAGTTGGGTAAAGTGTGCCATGTAGTTTGTTGTCTTCAGTCTGATTGTAGCCGAGGCAAACACGCGCTTCCCAAATCTGTCATTCGCTTGAGACTGCCTGTTCGGGGGATGGATCGAGAAGCTCTGTTCAGTGAGCTCCTTTTTGGTAGCTGTGGCCACCACAATGGCATCAACTGGAACACCTTTAGTCCAAAAAGTCTTGGCTTTAGGTGGACTCAGGAATTTATCAGCTTCTTTAGGCACAGATTCTGTTTTGTCCAGCTTCTTCCACACCCTGCTGGAAATGAGGTGGACAAGCTGATCAGCCGGGGAAGACACCAAGGTCTAAGATGGGCCCATCCCGAAGGTGTTCATGAACACTGATTTCTCTGAAAATGGGGTGGGGAAGACCAACCACCTTGCGCTTTAAGGACTGGAGACTGTTCTCTGTATCACCCGGAAAGCTGATGGACTGGAATGCTGATGGACTGGAAGAGGCCCCCCTCATCCCTACTGGCCAAAGCCGACTGGGGTGGAAGGGGGGACCCCGACGCAGCACCAACATCCCCAGATAAAATCGGCCCTGATCTTTCTAAAGCAGAGGCCCCCAAAGGGAGGGAATGGTCTGAAAAATCCAGCTTGGACCCCCCTCCCTGGTGACCTCCACTGACCTCGGCGGGCTGAGGCATTGCCAGCACTGAGGGCAATGGAGCTGAAGCTGCTAGGGACCTAGACAGTGTAGGAAAGGAAGCAATACCCAATACCGTTGGCCTCTCCCTAGCGATGCTGTGATCCTGGGGAGCTAAACCCAGATGGGTCAGTTGGGGAGAGAGGAGTTCTGTGAATGGCAAAGGTTCCCCTGGACAAATGGCCAGGGGACGGTAACGAGCCCAGCTCAATTTGGGCTTTGAGAAAGCTCCTCATCATCCTATTCATGTCTGAGGGGAGCAGACTCCTGATTGAGCAGGAGGATAGAGAGGAATAGCCCAGCCTACCTGAAGGCCTACGATTTCATGAAGGAGACCTTCTAGACAGCCTCAGATATGATCTCTTGAGAGTGGAGGGAGAGTCTTCAATAGCAAACAGATCTGACAAAACTGTCAGATCCGAGGGTCTAGTCGGATCCAAAGACTTAGGAACCATGGTCAGATAAGAGCGTGGTCTAGGTCGGGTCGGATCTAAGGACCTCCAAGGCTCTGAGGACTTGGATCCGACAGGGGGAGCTGGAGCACTCGGAGCTGAAGAGCCCGGATCCAAAGCCACAGAGGCTGGACTTTGATCCGGGGAACTACAATCTAAGAGCCTTGGCATTTTGGCAGGTGAATCCTGAGAGGAAGAAGACTTTCTCTTTGGATCCGAAGGAGGCTTGGACAGGTAACCCAAGAGCAGGGGGACCCCCTTTAGCAGGCCTCTTGAGCAGTAGCCTGTTCATGCACTCTAGGAGAGTCCTGGGGATAAATCTGGTGCAGATGTCACATTCAACCTCCAGATGTGTCTCTCCTGGGCAGTAAACACACTCCTCATGCGTGTCAACATGGGGCAGCTTCCGACTGCATGAGGAGCACCATTTGAACCCTGTGGGTTTCTCAGACACACTTGCAGACCACACATGCACACCACCTGCACACAACACACACTAAGGGGGCTGCACACAACACACACTAAGGGGGCTGCACACAACACACTAAGGGGGCTGGGGGAACAAGCTAGAGAAAGGAAAGGGATAGAAAGAACCGAAGACCAGGAGGACAAGGGCAGGAACCAGGGAGGGACCTAATAAACTACCCAAACAAGCTAGCGGGAGGGGAGGAGACTACGTAGAAGGAGGTAAGTAGGTAGGAGAATAAAAAGGGAAAAATAGACCCCAAAAAATCGGGGAAAAAAAACCCACTTACCTGAAAAGGGTGAATAGGAGCTTCAGGAAGCACTTCTATTTTGAAATCATGGCAAACGAGATCTGAGGGTTGTGGTTAGCAAGGGATCTTGGGAAGGGGAAGTGCTTGAGCTCAGGAGCTGTCTTTTAGTGTCGGCTTGGATCCTACACTCATCCAGTAATGACACGGATAGCACCAGATAAAAATCTTATGCATACTGCACATTTGATACCACCATTATGTATATCTGCCTGCAACATCTCTGTTCATCAAGATGAAAGTAGACCCCTTGACTTTCTTTGCAGAAATGTCATTAGATCATTTTTGTTTTTTCTTGCGTACTGGTTTATAATGTTGCTCTTCTGAAATTCAGCGATTAAGTTATGTGCAGCCTTTAAGGTTGGTTTAAGAACCTCACAGGGTCCTGTTGGAACGCAGCTAAAGTTGCAGACGTGATCTTCACTTTTTTGTTCAGATCTCTTGCCTGTTCTTGAAGTGGACTGTGAATCTATAAAACAAAGCAAAATCATTGCATGATTGACCTTGTTTTCAATGCTGTGTGCAAAAGCAGTGACTAATTTAACATTTAAAATAATTTTTTGTTGGTATTCTTATACTGAATACATTCACGTACAGTGCAAAGGTTAAGTTTTTAAAAATAATAGTCCTTTTTTTAATTTTGCAGATGTCATCATCAGTCTCTGTAAAGTATTGTTTAATTACTCCCTTCAGAATTATTAAATATTACCTTCTGCTCCATATGCTGTCTGTACTGTCTAATGCAGTTTAACCCTGACTTACACTTGCTTATATTGTGCCATAAGACAAGAGACATGCTGAGCTGCATTCTGTGGGATGTCGTTTCTAACATCACCAGATGCACATTTGCATGTTTTAATTAATTAAGGGAAAGAAGCCAACTACATTGTTTTTAGCTGACTGATGTCCTTGATTAATTAACAGAATTGTAATAGCTGTACATCACATCATGTTAAAACTGACTCCTGCAGACTATAACAGAGTACGTAACCTGTTGCTCTTGACCTCATTTCATGGGCTAAGTGAGCGCACTGATATTTAATCACGTCTGAAAAAACAGGAATGTGAAGGAGGAAGTTGATGCGTTGAATTTGTAAATTATGTTGCAAACAAGATGTTGAGTATTTTTGCCCAAGGGATTGTGGAAATGCAGCTTTCGCTACTTCGTTACTACAACTTTAACTGCACATTACTAAACGTTTAGTTTAGAAATGCCTGACACCAAAGCCCTACATTAAATATTTAAACTACCTTTTATTTATTTATTTATTTTTTATTTTGCTTATATACATTGTACGTATGTATAACTATAACCGTTTGTGTGCATACATACACACAGTAGATATATGTATCTCTAAATGAAAATAGGTTAAATTGGTGAAATAAAATCCCGTCAAACATTCAAACCAGGGATGAATTTCCGGTTTCCCATCCAATTGTCCAAGTTGCACTTGAGTTAGATTAGGGAGGAACTCTGTTTCACATGGATGGGGATCCTGTTTTCTGGATGGGATAGTCTCTGTGATACATATCTATCGCTCCAGCAGGTCTTATTTATATCACAGGCAAGGTTTCAGTCTTTAGAACAGGTAATTCTGGTACTGTTTGTTTTGTGGATATGCAGGAGGTCCGTCAGAGTGTGGTCTGACAATGCTCTGTATGCCAGGCATAGATCTACCCTCAAAAGCCTGTAGGAGACAGAATACAGGGATAGGGCCTTGAGGCGGTCTGCATAAGCCATATTACTTGTGCCCTGTATTCTTTTAGTGAGGAACCTCTGTGGACATTCTAGTTGTTGGATATGCCTGCATAGGTACATACCAAAGGGGACATTGTACTCAATGATAGATCTGATGAATGCTGAATACAGTGGAACAATGACTGCCTTGGACTTGGACGCCATACCTTTGTTTATAAGTTGTACAATATAGAATGATTTCCTCACCACTGTAGACATGTGATGATCAAAGGCTAGATTGCTATCTGTGTGTGTCCCTTAGTCCCTGACTACTAGGTCAACTCTAAAGGGTGTGTTGTCAGTATGATGGTTACCAGGATGGATGACTTCCCAAAGGATACTATTATGCATTTCTTGGCATTTCGTTTTAGTCCATGACTCTCACTCCAGTTATTTGTCTGTGTCAGCCTCTTCTGGAGAACATTTGTGTCAGTTTGATTTTCAGTGACGGCTCCTAATTTGCAATAATCTGCAAATTTAGTCAGCCAAAGACCACTGACATTAGCCTTGACTTCTGAGAAGTAAATACCAAAAAGGAGTGGACCAAGGACTGATCTTTGAGGGACTCCACGTGTGACTGGCCTCTTTGTAGAGGTGGACTCTCCAATTCTAACTTCCTGGGTTCTGTCTGTGAGCCAGCTGGCTATCCACGGGGTGACATACGGGTTTGTACCTAACCTCTTGAGTTTGTCAACAATGCCCGAGTGGAGTATTGTCAATTGGCCAGGTTAAGATAGGCAGTGTGAATGATTTTGCCGTCATCCATTGCTTTGGTGACCTTCTCAAAGAAGTCCACCAGGTTGAGTAGGCATGATCTGCCCTTCAAGTGCATTATCCTGTTTGACCAGCGTTGAAGTGTATTTATTTTTGATGTAACTAGAAATACCTCCACCTTTAGTCCCTGCCTGTGAAGCAGCTGGTCTAAATATGTGGAAGGCATTATTACCCTGCACTGTTGGTGTGCTGTCTGCGGCTTTAAACCACGTCTCTGAGACCGCACAGACGTCATCATTCTCTAGGGTAATGAGAGCTTCCAGTGGAGTTTTTTGTTTAGGCTCCTAGCATTGAGCAGTAGTACTTTTAGATTTTCTTGGTTTTGAGTTGGTATGTCAGAATTACTTTCAGTTTGGCATTGCCTAAAAAAGGCACTATGGGGGAAGACTATGTTTTAGCTAATATTCAAAAGCCTAGAGGGGAGAGATGCATACCATCCCTGGCAATGCAGTGTGGTCTGTTGACCATATCCTTCCATGCTGACAAGTGTTGCACCCCTTAGAGTGACACCAGAAACTAAGCCAGTTAATAAAGACAATCATTGTTTGTTTGTACTGTGGCATCATTGTTGGAGAAGGTAAAATGCTGCTCAATGCTAAGATCATAGCTGCTTGAGACACGTATTCCGAGAGCTCCATGATGTCTCTCTTCATATAGTGAGGGTATTCCTGATCGATTTAACTTTATATTTAAAGAACATATGTGTTGTAGCTGATATGGAGGATCAACCTTGATGGAGTCTTGTTTCTGCTGAAAGACAACTAGCAAACATCAGGGCTGTAGCACCCAAAGGATTAAGTAGGAACAAAGCTCAGTTAGCCATGTCCTGAAGCACTACTGACTTCCAAATGTACACCAACTCTCTTCATTGCATTTGAGATGGTAATTGCCTTGATATAGTATTTCATCAAAAACAAGTGGCTGTGGTGTTGCTTGATGGGGAGACATTTTGGAAGCAAATGTAAGAGCCACCATTCTGTAACGAAAGTTTGATTGCAGTGTTTGCCATTGAGATTAGCCACCTGATGGTAAAAGAAGAAAATGCAGTTGTCAGTAGACTCATTTTTTTTTTCTAGATGTCATCACCCTTGCTTCTCCCCAAAAGACAACGACCAGTTCATTCCCATTCCAGAGCAATATCCCATCCATTGAGTAAAGAAGTTATGTACTTACCATAACGTTCCATGTAAGTTGTTCATCTCGCCTTCATTCTTTACTGATGGGTTTGGAGCCGATACCTCGGCTCTGAGTCAGCCATTTGCAAAGCTCGAGGTCTTCAAATAGCTCGAGGTCAGGTCCCTATCCCATGATGCACCTAGAGTTACCTCAGATCTTTTTTGCTACATATAATAATACCATATGTCATTCTTTCACTCCCAAGAGAAGGTGTAGAAGGATTGAGCAACCAGGATGGATCCAGCATCTCAATCATCTAACAGCCCAGGAGGGGGTAGGAGGGACGTAAGAATGAAGGCGAGATGAACAACTCGCATGGAACGTTATGTTTGTTCAATCTCGCCATTCCTTCTTTACTGGTGAGTAGCTTTCCAACCACCATCAACCCCGGGTGGCTCACGGGAGTATATTTCTCAGGACTGTGGATCCAAAGGAGGCCTTGTCAACTTTGTAATGAGTGATAAAAGTATGAGGTTTTGACCAAGTGGCTGCTGCGCAAATGTTATCAGTAGGAAGTCTGGCAGAAAACGCAGAGGATGTAGAAACAGCAGCTCTGCTTGAGTGAGCCTTAATTTTATGCTGTAAAGGCATGTTAGCAGCTGAATAATCAAAGGTGATACAATCAGATAACCATTTAGAACGAGTTGTTTTAGCCACTGGTCAACCCTTCCTGGAGTCTGAAAATGAAACAACAAGACAGTCTGATTTCCTGAAGTCTTTTGTTCTATCCAAATAAAATCTGAGCTATCTGAACATCAAGTTTGTGCAGAATGTACTCTAAATTGTTTGAATGGTTGGGGAAGAAGACTGGCAAATCAATAATTTGGTTGAGATTAGTTTCAGTGCAAACTTTGGGCAAGAAATAGGGGTTTCTGTCAGCTTGGAATATCAAATAAGGAGGCTTGATGGATAAAGCCTTAAGCTCTGACACTCTGCGGCCAGAAGTAATAGCCACTAAAAAGATGGTTTTCCATGACAAAAATTTGAGGTCACATGAGTAAGCCTGTTCAAATGGTGGAAGAATTGTGTGAAGGCATAAGATTTAAATTCCATGGAGAATAGGAGATTTCACAGGTGGTCTAATATGCAATCCTTCGAATCCAAGATGAAAATTAGAAATGGCAGCAAGTTGAACATGAACTGTTGCTGCTGCAGGTCCTTTGTTGAAAATCATAGTCAAGAACTCTAAAATGGAGGCCATAGGGGCTTAGTAAGGATCAATATTGTTTTTAGAGGCCCATATAGAACATTTTTTCCAATATTGTTTTTAGAGGCCCATATAGAACATTTTTTCCATTTGCTAAGACATAGCTTCCTAGTAGAAGATTTATGAGAAGATAAAAGGATCTGTTTTGTCTCATTGGCGAGGTTATGGAACCTGGCTATGATGGAAATTGGAGCATCCAAGCCGTCAGCTTCTGGGACTGCAGAGAGGGATGAAGTTCCCTCGATGAGTCCGTCAGAAGGACCGGAATGGGGTCCAGAGTCCAAGGGTCCTCCAAAAGATAAAGTCGAAGGAAGGGGAACCAAATCTGACGAGGCCAATGAAGGGCTATTAGAATGATGGTCCTTCCCAGTGTTTTTGCTTTCTACAGAACCTTTGGTATCAACGGGATTGGTAGAAATGCATAGAGGAGACCCGGAGGCCAATCGTGTAGGAGTGTGTCCCTTGGGGCTTCTCCCGGAGGGGGAATCAGGGCAAAGTAACTTCTGCATTTCGTGTTCTTGTTCATGTGACTGGCAAAAAGGTTGCAGTAAGGCTGGCTCCACCTGCGGCATATCCTGTCTGCTATTTCCATCTTGAGGGACCACTCGCGGGGTAACAAGATTGCTCTGCTCAACTTGTCTGCTATCATGTTGGATTTCCCTGGGATGTGCTTTGCGAACAGAAAGCGCTGGATGGAAATAGCCCACTGCCATACTCTGAGAGCCTTGCGACAAAGGGTGCAAGACCTGGTTCCTCCTTGTTTGTTCAAATACCAGACCACTGACATGTTGTCTGTCTGAATCAGTCATACCCAGAGGAAGAGAGTCCGGAAAGTACTCTAACACCAAACGTACTGCTCTCATCTCTAGTACATTGATATGCAGATGTGTCTCTTGGTCGGTCCATGTGCCTTGGGCTGTCTTTCCATGAAGATGCCCCCCCACCCTATCAGGGAAGCGTCCATGGTCACTGTGGCTGCTGGAGGGGGTTAGCACAAATGGGCGTCCTATCGTAACATGAAGTGAGGTCAACCACCACTGAAGATCCTTTTTGCTGGAATTCGTAATCATTATCATATGAGACATGGGAAGCTCTTGGTAAGACCACTGAGTGAACAGCAGCCATTGTAGTATCTGCATGTGCATATGACCTAGTGGTATGGCTAGAATTGCTGCTGCCATCAAGCCTAACAATTTCAGAATTTCTGATGCTGGTGCTTTGTCTTTGGATATTAGAACGCTGACATGCTGACGGAGAAGAAAGACTCTTTCTATTGGAAGTCTTAGTGTGGTAGTGGTGGTGTCCAGTTCTGCTCCGATAAAAACGATATGCTGTGATGGCGACAAGGCAGATTTTTCTGAGTTGATTGTAATGCCCAGTTGACTGCAGAGTGACATAGTGGACTCCCTGGCCTGAATGTGTTGATGCCTGGTGGTGGTGGTAAGAAGCCAATTGTCCAGATACAGAAACACCTGGAATCCTAAATGCCTCAGGTGAGCCGTGACCACTGCCATGCATTTGGTGAACACTCTGGGGGCTGTAGTGAGGTCAAAGGCCAGGGCTCAAAACGGGTAATGATTGGCTCCCAGCCGGAAGTGCATATGATCCCTGGATGACCTGGCCATTTTTATGTGGTAGTACCCATCTTTGAGCTCTATTGAGCATATCCAACTCTCTTTCCCTAAGAAGGGAAGTATAGACTGAAGCATGACCATCCGGAACTTCTCTTTCTTTACAGATTTGTTCAGTCTGCTGAGGTCAAATATGGGTCTCCAGTCCCCCATCTTTTTTGGCACTAAAAAGAATCTTGAGTAAGTTCCAAATCCTGTCTGGTCTGCTGGGACTGGTTGGAGGACTCTTTTTTTCATAGCAACATTTGGACCTCTAGTGTTTTTTGTTCCCTGTAACTGGGTAGAATGTTTGGGATTTTTCTTATGGGTGGAGGGGGTGTGGTGAATGGGATGAAGTATTCTCTGGAAATGATACTTTGTACCCACCTGTCTTCTGTTATTTTGAGCCAGGCATCTGGGTACAAAGATAAGCAACTCCCGACTGCCTCCAGAACAGGACAGTAGGGCCTCCTTTCAGGAGCACTGGTAGGGCTTCCCAAAGAAATTATCTCTGTCGCCCCGGTGTTGCAAACCCCCTCTGCCGCGAGGGCATCTTCTTCCATTATTGCCCCCTCCCCTGCCTCTGGAGGGGGGGTTCACCACATGTGGCTCCTTGAGTTCTTCGGAACCACATTTTCCCTCTCTTTTGACCCTTAGGGTAGGGTCTGGTAGGGGTGGAAAAACAGACCCCGACAACAGACAGCGTCTTTCCATCCTGCTCACACCTGGTTAAGGTTTCCTTCACTTTAGGCCCGAAAAGGGACGTGCCATCAAAGGGGGTATTCACAAAGAATGAAAAGGAACACAAGTGCATCCAGGAGCATCTCCTAAGAGCAACTTCTGTACCCGCTGCCCTACTCGTTCCATCAGCTGCATATGAAATGAGGCACATGGATGAGTAAAATATAGAATTGAGGGTAGTAAGCTGGGCGGCAACTTTGTCGGTAGCTCCTGCAGCTACTGTACCCCGAAGAGCATCTCCCAGCTCTTTAAGGAGATCTGTTTGTAATCTGGTAAAATGGCTTAAATAGTTGAGCAAACTAAGAGCAAAAGTTGCTGACCTAAACATGCGCTTCCCATATCTATCCATGATCCAGGAGTTTCTGTTAGGAGGATGGATAGACAAGGAAGTTTCAGACATTTCCTTTTTGTGGCTGCTGCCACCACCATAGCATCAACTGGCACACCTTTTGTCAAGAAAGATTTGTCAAAGGGGGCAGAAATGAGCTTATTAGGCCTCCTAGGGACAGGCTCCATAGTATCCAGAGACTCCCACGCCCTTCATGAGACCAGCTGCATCAGCTCATCGAAGGGCAGAGACGCCCAAGAGGTGGAGGGCTGAGACCCGAAAGCCTACAGGAGAACTGACTCGTCTTCAGGGTTTTTGGACTGCCAATCCACCCCTCTGCCTCAAGATTTCAAGTATCTCAGAGAATGAGATATCTTCAGAGCGGGTCCATGTGGTCCCTTCTGACTCATCCAAGTCAGTATCAGATGTTAGAGACTCCTGGGGGGAGTCTAGATGGTTCCTCTTACAAACCGTCTTCCTAGGAACCTCATCAGTGGGTGCTTCCGGTGAGGTCTTGGAAGAGCAATGGCCACCCAATGGGGCTTTCTGAGGCTCTGGGTCTCTACGCTTGGTCAGTATGTGTGAGGCAGAAGCAGACACAGGTGCTTTGGGGAGGAGGAAGCCAGACCTGACGTCGAGGATGTCTTAGGAAACATGTCGAAGATGTCTTAGGAGACATGACTCTCCTCATGGCATCGAAAGCACCTCTGCTCTGATGTGAGGGAACCGACGGATCTGAGGAAACCGTTGACACAACCGGCGCTGGGACAGTGGGCTCCAAACCAGAGGTAGGAGCCTAGCTCATCTGAGCCGAAGCCCCGAGAGGCAGAGTCAGAATCGACAAGTCGATCCGACTGTCCTCCCCAGACCCGACCAGAGAGTGTTGGCTCCTAGAGACCCCAATCAGCACAGAGGATGTCAGAGTGAATAGAGCCGAAGACACTGGAGCAGGCATCGGCTCAGAGGGTTCCACAATCAACAGGTCCGACTCTTCCGGCTCCGAAGGACCAGCATGGTTTGGAGGAGGAACAGTTTGAACTGGTGTATGGGTCTTCGGCTCCGAAGCCATTTGGGTTGGAGCAGATAAAATTTTTGCCAAGACTGGTGCCAGTAACAACTTCTCCACCACACAGTCCACAGCCAGATCAGAAAGGCTGATAGAGGACCGAGATGAGCGTACAGAAGGTGGTACCGACTGTAATAATGGACTCTTAGGAGTTTCGGATACCGGTTCCAAGACTGGGGACCAGCTCCGTAAAGAAAGGACTGTCTGTTCCGATGTCAGTGGAGTCGAAGTTGAAGATTTTTTTTTGATTTCTTTGATTCAGAAGTGTTAGACTTTGAGGATTTGCTGGATCCATCTTGGTCATTCAAAGCTTCTTGGAAGGATGGTTTTAACAAACCTCTGTCTATTAATTTTCTTTTCCTTTCCTGTAGGACTCTGGAGGAGAAGGAGTGGCATGTAGAACAGCTATCCTGCAAATGTCTGACTCCTAGACAGTACACACAATTTACATGGCTGTCTGTTAGACATCTTTTGGCCACGTTTAGGGCATTTTTTGAAACCTGACTTAGAATGCTTCTCTTGGTCAGCCATTGTAATCTCAGAGAGAAAATTACTGTCACCACAAAAAATTCTTAACAGTAATTATCAACAAAAGCCCTAAATAAAATCAGGCTGACACACACACACACACACACACACACACACACACACACACACACACAGAGTAATACTAATGTAAATATTAGTGACAGAAAAAGCTCTGTCTAAAACACAGAATATGAAATATATAAGCAGACTATGCATTGAAAAAGAGGATCGCTGCTATAAGACACAACAAACCTTATCTAAGATATTCTAAAGAATAGCTATATCTGACAAAAATTACTGTCAACTGCAAAATCTTCAACAGTAATTATCAAATCCAAGCCTTTTCTAAAAAAAAAATTAAGGCTAAACACACCACACAGCAAATCATTTATAGACTAACTAACTAGTATAAATTGTGACAAAAGGTCACTGACTAAACACACACTAGTAATCAGAAAAAAGTTTTTAAACTAGGCCTAAAAGAAGAGGCCAACTAGAATTTTAAAGCTCACTACGGGAAGGGAATACAATGTAGCTAAACACACCAAAAAGCTATAAGAGCTTTATAAAACTATTTAAAATTACCTAAATATCAATATAAGTAAAGTATGAAAAAAAAGTTTTACTGGCCCGAGCTAATGCAAAACCTCCGATCTATTGCAGCGGCAAACTAGATCTGGGGTAACTCTAGGTGTATCATGGGATAGGGACTTGGCCTTGAGCTATTTGAAGACCTTGAGCTTTGCATTTGTCCGACTTGGAGCTCAGGGATCGGCTCCGAACCCATCAGTAAAGAATGAACGGTGAGATAGAACTACTTCACATCAACTGTTAAAGTGAGAAATCTGTAGGGCTTAAACTTTCTCTGTTGACCCGGGAGCTAATGGGCACATCAGTTCCCCTTTGGAGGTGAGAACTGTGCACCAGGTAGGATTTCATGAATCAAAGAACTTGTCCCTCCCCACCTAACCCTTCTCTGCAGTGGCTGAAGACTTAAAATGCTCTAGAGATACTTCGTATGACTCAAAGAGCAACCACCATGACTTTGTGCCTGTAACTCGCCCATTAAGCGTTACTAGTGACATTTCAGTTGTCTTGTTGGGTCCATTGGTGCTGCAGCCACACAGCCTGACCCTGACCTCAGGATAAGTGGGTCACGGCTGCTCACTCCCCTCCTCTTGTCCACTGGTCCTTCCAGTGTCCAAGCCACTACTCAGACCCAGGACATCATAATCATAGACAGGGCTTTACTTTTCTATGTCGCAGGGCTGAAGCCAGCGATGTTCCACTTGTTTATTGCCTGCTTGGCAACCACAAACAGTTTCATCTCTTGTACAAAGAAGATAAACAGTGAGTTCATCTTGTTAAGCTCATCCACCTGGTTCAGGAAACACGTGGGCTGCCTTTTCTTATCCAGGGTCTGAAGGGCTCTTTCTCCTGTGGTTTCTACTTTTGCAAAGAAAATTAGATTATGTGTTGGTTGTATCAGGCAAACAAGTAGAAATAACTTTAGAAGGAAATATTTTTACTTCTCTTTCTTTCCCATCACACTTCCAGCCTTTCCGTTTTAATTTTCTATTACCGGTCCATAGATCCAAGTTGCATTTGAATATGGACTGTTGTGAGCTTTGATTTGATGTTGTCATTTTCATACATTCCTCAATGAATGGGTATCTGAGTAGACCTTGGGTACTGCTCTTGGACTCTTGGTTTCAGCTCTCAAGCTCCTCTGTTTATCCATAATGCCCCAACCCCTGTATTTCCTCAGATCTCATTTGCCACTCTTATGGTACAGATGTGCATCAGACTCTGTCACATATAAACTATATGTACGCATGGTGCAGATGTGCATCACACTCTCTCACATGTACATATGACCTATATGTACGTATGTGTGTATATATGGGTCTGCTTCACAAGCACGAAATTTCACATAACCGAAGATGAGAATTCTGAAACTTCAGTTAAATAAATGACCACATAGCCGATAGGTTTCCCATCGTAAGTAACCACTGGGCCAACAACTAACGGAAAATACACCGCACCATACCTACCCAAGTGGGGGTCTATGCTCCCCACATCCCCTACCTAAATATACCAACTCTGGGATCACACTACAGTGGGGAAAAGGGTAAATTTCCCCTTGTTGGCCCAGTGGTTACTTACCATGGGAAACTTGTTAGCTCTGTGGTCGTTAGTTTAACTGAAGTTTCCTCGTCTTGGTATTCTCATCTTCAGTTATGTGAGATGTTATGGTTGTGAAGCAGACCCATATATACATATACATAAATATATTTTATATGTATGTGTGTTTTTCTGTGTGTGTGTATATGTATATGTGTGTATATATATATATATATATATATATCTATATGCACGCACACACATATATGTATATTTTATCTGCTTATTTTTAACTGTTAAAACCTACAACAAAATTAGCGTTTTCTATTTGTGATGAGTTTCACCAAAATGACGACTATAAGGATAAGGCCTCTTTCTTCCAAAAATGCTGCCAGGGCGGTCATAAGATTGCATTCCGAGGCACACATTAACGTTGTATCAAATCTCTTGGGTCACAAGTACAGGAAGCTCTGCCCTAATCCCCCCTCAGCCATTTTGATTCTGATTGTTCTGTGTGTAGAAATGTTAGTGCTAGGACTCTCTTGTGTCACATAACAACCTCATGTTAAAGGGAAAAGGGGAAAGAAAAAAAATGGAGAAATTGGAGAAGAGAAAGGAAAAGAGATGCTTGGCAGAGTTGGAACAACCTGTTTTAAAAATATCTCTAACCAAGATCACCAGACTTCTTCCAGATTACTTCTTTTCGCTTGAGCTAGAATTATCACATCTATTGTCTCCCCATCCTGTCTTGGCCACAGCCATCCATTCATGTAGGTCTTTCTGTAGCCCTACTCAGCTTGACTGGAACAAGATGATAACTGCCTTTATAAAGATCCTTTTTCAGTTCAGTGTCATTTGGCCAAGGTGGTGCAAAAAGAGACCTGTTTCCCCATTAATTTGCTTCCTACCCTGTGTCCATTTTCTGCACCAAGAATATAGGAACCAGTAGGAGGACTTGTGCCAGTGTCTTTTGCATCTTTAGATTTGCTTTCCTCATTGTCAACACCCTTGGTGGTGTTGGAGGTGTCAGTGCTAACAGTGTTGACATCAACTCCCGATTAGGCCCAGTAAGATTTGTGCCAGTGGCTCGCTGTTGATGTTCTTTCTGACTGTTATGGAGTCATTGTTGGTGTCTAGGCTTTTCAGCCTTTGATTCTTCAGTTCTGAGGTCTGCCTTGGTGGTTTCTTCATTAGGATCCTTGATTGCGAAGTCTAAATGTTCTTGAAAGCGTTTTTGCATGAGGCCTCCAATGAAACAGGTGGCCTCTCCTTGGGATCTTAATTTTGTGTTAGAAAAGCTAACACTTGCGCTTTTTGAACCAGCTAATTTGACTGATTTGAGGTTCTTAGCACGGAAAACAGTTAAACTGTTTACTCTGATCAGTGCAAGAAGAGTGTCTGAGTTGCATTCTTCAGGGGTCCTGGACTGTTCTCCTTCCACCTCCCAAATGTAGTGAGCTAAAGTAATCTACCCATATAACTAAGGCGACTGCAGCAGTGATCAGTATGGCGGACATTTTACAGTTCTAAGTAAATATACCATTGTGGATGTTTGAATGATCACTGCTGCAGTAGCCACTCCCTCCCTCCATCCCCCTTGTTGTTTGGTGTGTTTTTATACCAGGGTTTGCACGTTTTTTTCCCCTAGTATTGTCTTTTCAGGGCCCAGCTTCCCTCTCGCTGTTGTGAAGGTCTTGGCACCCAAACTTGTGTTTGTCAGCTCAGCTCAAGTTGCCTGATAGTTTGAGCACGTGGAAGATGCCTTGAAGCTTTGGAAGCTGGCTGGCTGCTATATCCTTCACAAGATATAACCCATTAGCTAAGGCTACAGCAGCAGTGGTCATTCGAATGTCTACTGTTATGGTAAGTTTTACTTGTACAATTGTACTTTAGAGTTTAAAACAACTGAGACAGAAGAGAATGAATGAATTTTTTTTATAAGCATGTGTCAGAATGTGGATTATATTAAAGAACTTGTGGATGACAGAAAATTATGGTCTCTGAGACTGGATGTTTATGTAACTTTAAAAATGGAAAATAAGTTGCAACATGTGTCTAATGTAATTGTAATAAATGGGGAAAAAAGGGAATGTTTGGTACCGGGGGCAGCTACAGAACTGAATCAAATTTAATCCACGATTATAGGGAAAAGGTGTGGGGAGTTGGGACACTGAAAAAAATGTAAAACATGTTGTAGGAAATGTGGATGTGAGGTGGCTTTGATTGTCCACTAATTAATGAAGAAAGACAAAATGAGGGGAAACACGTTTTTATACAGGAAAGGGTAGACGCGAATGATAAAAAGATGGGGGATGGGGTGAGGAATTATAAGATAAAAATATAAAGATGTAGTAGTTAAAATCCGCAAACTAATAAGTAAAAAAGAAATGCATATAGAGATGAAGAGGTTTGGTGCAGTAGAAACAGTGGAAAATTAAGAGGGAGATTTATACTCTGAATTAGAAAAAAAAGTAAGGAGGGTTATATTTGCGGAAGGGTGAGAAGAAGAAAAAGGAAACCAAAAGATTGGGGGGGGGGTTAATATAAGTATAGCATCACTGAATATGAATAACATGAAAAGTGATGTTAGAATGATGGTGTTTGATGTGAAAAAATAGACACAGAGGTAATTTTTTACTTGACTTAAGATGTACAGATAAAAGGAAAAGGGTGGAATGAGATGTGGAAAAAAATGGTGTGCGCTGTAGGGAGTGATACATATTTAGGCAATACACTATTACTAAAAATGGAGAGATTAAAATACTAGATGTGATGGTGGGCTGTGTGGGCAACAGTACGAGAGAAGGAAAATACAATAAAAGAAGGAAAAGGGTTATAAAGACTGGCAGGAGAAATTGCAGTAATGTTTTACAAAAGAAAGAGAGTGGCTGTGTTAAGATCGTGAGACAGTGAAGCCGTATTGTGGCAGTTTGGCAAAGTGGTGGATGGTTTATAACGAAAAGTTTAAAAATTTAATAAAAATTAGAGAGGGTGCAGACTGAAAAGGCGATATATAATAAGCCAGTAGACATTTTTGAAAGTATAGTACAGAAAAGGGCAACGGGAAGTCTTTAAGAAGAAGAAACCAAAAATATAAATATAATAAAGAAAAACTAGAATGATATTTAGATGAAAGTATTGTTTGAGATGGGTAAAACAAGCTTCCCCATTTTGGGGTAAGAAACTGAGATATAATGAGAGAAAAATCAATTGACGGAGGCACAGCAAAATAATGGGCATAGTATCCTCCAAACTAAAGGGGTGGCGAAAGCCACAAAACTCTGGGCTAGGCTTATAAATGCCCTTGGGCAGATAGCCTAGTATGAACCTATGAACCTAATTGAAAAAGGACTGTAAAAATATTAACAAGAGGAAAGTATAGGTACATTTGAAAGGTTTGTATAGAATATGCATGAGAAAAGAATGTGACACCGGGTGCATGGACGGTAAAGAAGATGAACAAAGGAGCTAGTGGAAGATGGAAAAAATAATAGAGAGGAAAAGTGAATAATTCTCACCAGGTCAAGATAGATTAGGGTATAGTTTTTATAAAGAAATGTTAGATGATGAAAGGGGTGTTTTTCTGGATGTATTGAATGAATGTGTGAAGGAAGGTATAAAAGAAGACATTTGCAAGGCGGTTATAAAATGTATATGAAAAAATGGGAGAGGGAAGAAATGGAAAAAATGGAGACTAATTACATTTGGAAATATTGACTATAAAATATTTGTGAAGATTATTCAGAAAAGGAAGATGGAAGACATGAAAGAATAATTGGATGAGGAGTCATATAGGGTTAAAAGTAAGAGTAAGTGAAGTGATGTTGACTTGTGCAGATGATTTGGTCTTATTAGCCAGTACCAAATATTGGATGAAAGAGAGACTTTACAGCACAGAACACATTTTATGTACAGTAAGATTACAGTTAAATGAGTCAGAAAGTAAGGTGTTTGGAGATGTGGTAAGAATGGAAGGAATTTATTTTACTAGGTTCATAGGTTCATAGATTAGTACTAGGCTAATTGCCCTTGTGAGCCATTTTAAGCTTAGCCAATTATCCCTTATGAAACTCAAACCCTGCACCTTGTCTTTGTAAGGCAAACACCTTGACCATTAGGCCACCCTCCCAACCTAGAAGTGAAATTGATGTTCTAGGGAGGTTAAGTTTAGAAGGGAACAAGTAGTAATAGAACAATGGAGAAGAGAAAGGATTTGTATGTTACACACACATATTTTAGGAAATGTAGCATGTTTAGGTGTGTGATTCCGAGTTGTATGGACACTGAAGTATTGGGTATCTTTGGTTTTCTGTGGGGAGCAAGGTTGAGTCTAGTTAAATGAGTCATAGTTTGTAATGTAAGGGACAAATAGGTCTTGTATTTAATGAATCCAGTTGTTTCTTAGTATCAATGTTTGTTTGGGTAATAGCAAATGCCTGAAAAAAATGAGTAAGAAGTATTTCTCTTCTCCTTTTTCAAAAGCAAGGTTTTGGAGAGAGAATATTGAAGTGAAATAAAGATATGGAAAGGAAAGAATGGTATAAGAAAAAACAGTAATAAAAAGCAAACTGTTACACTGATCCTTTGGGAAATAGTGGGTGATTACAAAAAAGCAATAAGAAAAAGGCAGGAAAGATGTTGACATTATTCAAAGATATTTAAGATAGAAACTGTTTAAAACATTGATATGGGCATGGCGCTGTGTGGGAAGTGTAAGGCTAGGCGTGAAAAGAAATTGAAAAGTGGGATAACATTTTATTCATTGCTGTTTATGGAAAAAAGATGTGAAAAATTGCTGTATAACAAAATAAAAGATGATAAGGAAGTAATGTGTGATCTAAAGAAATGGTTGTAGAAAGGATGGGTGAATGAAATGGGTTTTAAATATATTTAGGAAAATAAACAAGTGAAGTGTTTTATTTCAACATATAAAGTGTAAATATAATGAATGTTATTAAACAGCGACACAATTCTCAGTAAACTTGTAGATGCAAGGGCCTTGTGGTAGAGCTTCTGCAATATCGAGGTTAGATGTAGTGACCACAGGCTCTGCTGTTTGAAGGAAGATAGTGACCGAGTGTAAGAGGAGACAACACTGAGGGAATATTTAGCAATGCATTCTACTGTAGTGATAAATAAAGAAAAGTGTTAATATAATAAAGCAACCCCTTCTTTTTTGTAGGTGCCATGTGATCTTTTACATCCACCTGAGCTACCGCCAATTCATTCTGATGGGGCGTCAGTTTATCGTCTCATTCAAAGGATGACACACTCAGTATTGCTAAAAAATGTGCAGTAAACCCCTTTGGAAAAAACAGTGTACCCGTGAACTACCACATAGGAGGTAACCCCCTGAAATCTGAAGTAGTAATAAGGGATCTAGGGACCCAAGTAGATAGTCAGCTTTCCTTTGATAACCATGTTGCCAAAGTGGTTAGAAAATCCTTCTGTGTGACCCATCTGATCATGAAAGGGTTCGCATCAAGATCTAAGGATGTAATGGTGCCCCTCTACTCTTCCCTCATCAGACCCATTATTGAGTACAATGCACCAATTGGAATGTACCTGGCTAGGCATCTCCAGCAGCTGGAGAGACCACAAAGGTACCTAACCAAGAGGATTACTGACCTCAAACAGTTGCCCTATGCAGCATGATTGAAAAAGCTAAGACTGTTCTCTGTTGCATACCGCCTTCTCAGAGGCAATCTCTGTCTAACATACAGAGCCATGTCCAACCCAGAACTGTTGAACATGCTCCATCTTAGCAAAACCAAATCCACTCGAGCTACACGCTCTATGGATGTAAACCTCAGCACAACAATGAATAGAATGCTGGAAGGATAGATTCCCTTCGCAAAGACTTCCCTTGCTATGGAACAAGGTCCCGATCTACATAAGACAGAGCCCCTCACTATCACTCTTCAAGAGGAACCTTGATGAGTGGATGGGTAATAAAAAGTTCACACCAGGGATCATACCAACAGCTCTACTAGACAGGGGCCAAGGGTACTAGCTGCTAAATCAAGGGCCTAGGGAACTAACCAAAGGGGCGGTGAATACTGCACAACGTGGCTGAGCTAGTATATGCCTTCGGGCAGATAGCCCAGTACCTACCTATGAACCTTTATTAAAATCAAATCTTAAGTTGTAGTCTATCTAAAGACAGGGATATTGTAAAGGTCTTAGTGAGTAGAGATGGTCCCCACAAGGGCCCTGGAGGGGTGCGTGACCTTCCTATTCCTGTGGATACTAAGGTTTGTATAGCCCTTACTATACTTGCCATGGGGACCTTCCAGAGACAGACTGGGGACATGTTGGGTATCTCACAGACTTCTGCCTCAAGGGTACTTAAGCAGTTCCTGGAGGTATTCTTGGCACATATGGCTGAGTAGATCTGTTTCCCATTGTTCCCTCAGGACACAGCCTTTTATGAGATGGCACATTTCCTTGAGGTGTGTGTTCTGTGTGATAGGGTGCACCCATGTTGCAGTTGGGAACCCATTTGGTCTACCAGTCCCCTGTGCCACTAAATGAACCCAACTGGGCTGTAGTCAGGGATTTATCCTATCCCATTATACCACTGGAGTGACTATGCAGTGTAACCTCTTGGTGACTGCATATGAATCTTTGTGGATTCTGCAGAAAGGATTGAGAGAGATTCTCACAGTCTGTGCTAATTGGTCAGTTAGTGCTACAGAGAGAATCTCCAAATCACAGACGTAATAAATGTGCACGGAGACCTCATTAGCATCTCATTACCATGTCTCTGAACCATACACTGTGCTCTCAGACCTGACTGCACTAGTGTTCTCCCTACCAGACCACACATAATGGTAGCATAGGCACCCCTTGTATGTTGACACAGCTTTAAACACTCATGCGCACACACCCCCACATATTCATACACCTACAGACATATTTGTGTCCACACGCAATCACCTACATGGTCATTCTTACTCAAAAAACACTAATCCATAAACCTGCATGGACCCCCCCCCCCACCCAGTCAATATCCCAACTGCAGGAATGTCATTTTATACATAGATTATATAACCACTGGTTCCACCACTTAGCTACACTGTTTTGACTGTGTACAGTTTATCTATGTAATACAGTGTATCCCATCCCCAACACTGATTTGCCAGAATGAAACATTTTAGTAAGTAGAAGCGAACACTGGTGGAGGCTAAAATCATTGCTGACATGTATTTTCATTGCCACTGCAAGTGGGCATACATTAAGAAATCAGTATAGCTGTTACAGAATAGTTATTAAGGTGAAAAAGGCAAGTAAGGGAATACAATTACACATTTAAAAGTGCATTAAGCGCTTTTACCTTGATTAAGTATGAGGTGTGGAGGAGGTGACAGTGACTCTCCATCCATCCACAACCCTGTTTTCCAACTTTGGACATGGGGTGAGGGTGTCGCTTAAACAGTGACAGTCATCTAGATCCAAGGTTTATACCGCCAGGTGGCTAGCCCTGCCATGGTAGTTCTTCTACACCACACACTCTGGGTGCTCACTCACACCTATGGCCAATTTATAATGTCCAGTCCATCTACTGCATACCTTTGGAAAGTGGGAGGAAACTGGAGCACCCAAAGGAAACCCAAATGAACACAGGGAAGACATGCAGGCTCTGCATAGAAGGCACCCCAGCCAAGAATTGAACCAGTGAACCTTTTACTGTGAGGTGACAACAATATCCACTGCACCACTGGGCACTTTACTGATCATTCTAAATTTAAATATCTTCATTGTAACTAAGGGTGAGCAGCAGGGGAGAACAAAACTTAGCCATTGGGAACCTAGGTGCTTTCATTAACAAAAACTATCCTTTGATCAACATGTATCAATGCTGTTAGGAAATTTGTTTACCTTGCCAGACTAATAAACAAGGGTACGTCTTCCAGAACTAATCATCTCTCGGTCTTCCTTTTCCCTCATTAGATCCATAACAGAACCTAATAGCCTCTTTGGTTTGCACCTGTGTAAGCATATGACCCATCTTGAGAGAGCACAGTATTGCCTCACTAAGGCAATCAAGGGCATGTCTTCCTTGAGCTACTCAGACTGCCTTAAAGTGCCTTCTCTCTCTTCTGTTTCCTACAGACTCTTAGGTGACCTCTGTCTAGCCTACACAGCTTCTAAGGATTCACTGCTGTGTGACCTCTTGCATATCCGCAAAACTAACACCCTCAACACATGCTTAAGAGATCTTAACTTCCAACAAAACACATTAAAAAGAATCTACTGGTGAGATATATATTCCAAAGAATCCTTCTTTTATGGAATAGACTTCCTTTGGATGTAAAAGGTAGCTCCCTTGACCCTCTTTAGTCATAACTTTCTTATTGGATGGGCAACGGTAAATGCACTCTAGGTCTGGCCCCTCAAGCCCTCATTGAAATGGGTCAAAGTTAGGTGTAAATTAGTCATGTCAAGGGGTACCTAATTTAGAATATTGCAGCTAGGCTATGATTGGTCCTGTGAATCACTTGACCTATGAACTTATAAGACGTAGGCAGCGCTGATACAAAGGGACACTGTGCAGCCCCATTACTCTGTCACACTGTTAAAACATCTTTATGCCTATTCGGCTACCAGTGTCACTATCACCGCTTATTCACAGAACTGGATAGAATTTACAGTATCTTAAAATTCGGTCTGCTGGCAGGTTGCCCTCAGTCGGCCTAATTAACAAAGTCTTGGGTCCTGCGTCAGTTGCTGTCCCTTCTTCCATGACGTCAGGTCGTCAGGGGTATAAAACATGCAGCAAACGCAATTACATCAGTCTTTCTTTCCACGCGGTGCCCGAAGCAGAAGCAGTTCGCAAGTGCCAGTCGGGTGACTCTTGAAATTTTAGTTTTCGAGTTTCAGAACCGAAGTCTTCAAAAAGGCTAAGTACCCCATTGGGATCCTTTTTCTTGCTCTAAACTGATGTCAGTAAAAGTTAACAATTGTATTACCTGTGGAAAGCAAATACCTCCTAAAGATTTTTATTCGTACTGCATTCCTTGCCTAGGCCCAGACCACGACGTCCCTCGCTGTCAAGTTTTGTGCCTTATTCAGTCCTCGAACTATTCGTTGATGGTCCATTTTTGCAGCAAACTATTTCAGTACTCTGTCTAATTATCCAGAAATGACTTCGGTAAGCCATCTGACTACTGACATTCTGAAAAAACGTAAAGATAAAGACAGAGACAGACTGCATAGGTCCAAAGCTGCCGACGACGCTTCCGTTAAGCTACTCTCCAGTTCGCTGGTACTCAGTGAGGCACTTTTGCAGCCCCTGATACCCGCTACTTCAGATTCTCAGGCCTCTACTGAGACCCATTCGGAGTCTGGTATGCCGCGAGTTGCTTCACCCATGGAACCCGTGGATGTGTCTACCTTGGATGGGTCTGGAGCCGCTGTGCAGGCACCGGCTTCCGAGGGTGTATTCAGGCCTACAGACTTGCATATTAAACTGACTCCATCTTCTATTCTAAGGCCTAAATCTCGATCTATGTCTAAAAAAACATTGCCCAGGCCACATGTTCAGGCCCCTATGCCTAAAAAAACAAATGATCAAAATGGCGGAAGATCTAATTGCTCTAATCGGGGGTAGTCAACCCCCCCCCCCCCTTCTAAAAGGCCTAGGGCTGAGCTTGACTAAATCTTCTGATCAGGACTCTGTTTCTTCTGATGACCTGGATTTGTCCATACCCACTTATGAGGATTCTGAGGCAGAGGATTCCATTCTCTCTGCTTCCCCCCCTGAGGACTTTTCTTTTGGGGAAATTATACATACCTTAAGGGAGCATTTCTACTGGGAAAGTCAGGAATTTTCTGATTCAGAAAAGAGGCTTAGGGATTTCCTTTTCCTCCCTCAGCATAGGCCTTTGGCTATACCTCCTGTACTAGACATTGTTGATGATATGTTTTCGGAAACCAGTATGGCCCCTGATTCCCTGCCTCCAGCTCCTAGTAAACCTGAAAGATACTACAGGGTTCCTGAGTCCCACAAGTTCCTTTTCAAAAATCCTGTTTCAGATCCAGAAACCATTTCTCAGGGGCCCAAGGGCATTAAGGCTTCTACTGCTAACAATCCTACCCCTTCTGATAGAGACTCCAGGGCGCTGGATAGATGGGGAAAAAAGGTTTATACTTCTGCAACCTTGGCAATCAGGGCTTTAAACTGCCAATTGCATATGTTAAAATATCAACAGCATATTATTGGACTGCTTAAACAGAAAATGATGTTGATTTCTGACTGTGTGGAAAATAAAGATTTACAGGATTTATTGCATTCTGCTGAACAAGTTGTAAAACATACTTTACAATGTGGTTTTAATTCTTTAGAGGCCTCTTGCAGGGCTGCTGTTACTGGGTCTGTGCTTAGAAGGCATGCTTGGCTTAAGGAGCAATCTCTGCCTGATCATATTAAAGTGAAATTGTTGGATGTTCCTTTAAATCCTGACCGCCGGTTTGGCAATAAGTCTGAAGAAGTTCTAAAAAAGATGGAAGATGAAGCTAAATCTATGCAAACTGTAAAAGATTTCTTACAAGTACAGCCTCCAAGATTTAATAGGCACTGGCCTACTAAAAATTGGTCCTTTTCAGCTCCTTCCAGATCCTCTCAAGCCAAACCCAGACACACCAAAAGCACCAGGTTTCAGTCCCAGTGGACTCTCAGAACTAAGCAATGGGGGGCCTCCACTTCCAAATCTGAAAATAACAAGACACCCCCCTATGGTAAACAGTCTCAATGACTTCCTTTAAAATTACCAAGCACTTATTAGCCACCCCTTTGGGGGGAAAATTGCTCTTCATGCAAAAAACTGGGAACTCATAACCCAGGACAAATGGGTTTTAAATAGTGTCCCAGGGATACAGATTTCATTTCCACACATTGCCAACACCAAACGGGCGGCCAGACCTGCCCCCAAATCAGTGGGCAGAGGCTCAAAAACAAGTACTTTCCCTCTTAAACATGGGGGCTATTCAGCCGGTACCAGAAGAGGAAAAGGGACAAGGTTTCTATTCCAGGCTTTTCCTGGTACCCAGAAAAGACAAGTCATGGCATCCAATTCTGGACCTGTCTACTCTAAACACCTTTCTGGACATTCCAAAATTCAAGATACTGACTCTTCACCAATTACTTCCTATGCTAGGCAAAGATGCCTGGTTGGCAACTCTAGATTTATACCTGCATATCCCAATCAGGGAATCTTGCAGAAGATGCCTACACTTCAAAGCAGGCTACTTGAATTATCAGTTCTCTGCACTGCCCTTTGGCTTGTCTACTGCACCCAGGGTATTCACAAAGTGCCTGACTCCAGTAATTGTGTTTTGCAGGCAAAGAAATATTCAAATATATCCATACCTGGACAATTGTCAAATTCAGGCAGAAAACCAGGCCATACTTCTAAATCATCTGGCGTTTGTAAAAAAGGTTCTAACTTGTCTGGGGTACACCATAAATTAAAAGAAATCACAACTGGTACCCTCTCAACAGATTACATTCCTGGGTGCAAGCTTGAATACAACTGCCCAGATGGCTTTCCTCACGCCAGAGAAGCAAATTCATTTGGTAACTTACTTCAAACAAGTGGCCACAAAAACCTGCTATCTGCAAGACAAATACTGCAAGCCTTGGGGTTCATGGCCTCCTGCATTCTTCTAATTCCATATGCAAGACTGCATATGAGGAAACTACAGTGGTACTTAAAAAGTCTATGGAGTCAACATTGTCACAGCCTGGAAACAATGATTCCTATCATACCTTGCCTACGCCTGGAGTTCCTATGGTGGGCAGAGGCCTGCCACCAAAACAATGGACTGCCATTCACACTACTCCCTGCCGCCCAACCCTAACTACAGATGCATCAGACTATGCATGGGGGCTCACCTGGCAGGGAGGTGCATTGAGGACAAATGGAACCCAAATCAAATGCACCTACATATCGATCAAAAAGAAATGTTAGCTGTACAGATCTCTGACCGCCTTCAAGGACTGCATTCTTCCAGGACAACTAATGGTAAAGACGGACAACACCACTGTTATGTGGTACATAAACAAGCAGGGGGGTACACATTCCTACCTGCTCTGCAGACTAGCCATGGCATTGTGGAACACTGCCTTGAGCTACTAAGTGCACCTACAAGCTCAATTCCTGCCAGGAAAATTGAATACACTGGCAGACAGACTAAGGAGAAATCTCACGGTCCCACATGACTGGAAACTGGAACCACAGATTTTCAACATGTTGACAAGCAAATGGGGAGCCCAGACATAGATCTATTTGCCTCCCCCCAGAACTACCAGTTGGACAAATTTTGCACAAGGACTCCCCACAAAAAAGCCTGAAAAGTGGATGCTCTGTCCTTCAGCTGGAAAAACCTATCAGTCTACGCCTTTCCCCCTCTGCCTCTGCTCTCCAAAGTTCTGCTAAAAGTCAAACAGGACAAACCAAGAATGATTTTGATTGCCCCAGACTGGCCACGCCAACACTGGTACCCACTCCTGCGCAGTTTGTCACAAATATCTCCATGGCACCTGCCTCAGACACCTTCCTTGCTGTCTCAGCAGGATGAACCTTGCAGCTTGGCTTATCACTTAAATTCACCTCAGCAAACCTGTGAATGGATGTCGTCTTGGAAGGCGAGAAGACCTAGTACTAGAAAATCTTATGCTGACAAATGGAAAAGATTCTGTGCCTGGAACCAATCTTTAGGGATGAGCACAGCAGCGCCAAATTTACCTCAGATTTTGCAATACTTAACTGAGATGCTTCACAAGGGCCTGTCTTGCCTGTCTTTTTACTCTTAAAATCCACGCTTCAGCTATTTCAGCTGACTATAACACAGAACCCACCCCTCTTTTCTCATCCCCTGCTCAAGCAGTATCTCAGAGGGGCAAAGAACTTGAGACCACCCAGGAGAGCTCTTACCCCTGCCTGGGATCTTAACTTTGTTTTGGAGAAGCTCACTCTACATCCTTTAAGAGCCAGCTGCTACTGCAGACTTAAAATTTCTTTCTTGGAAAACAGCCTTCCTTTTAGCAATCACTTCAGCTAGAAGGATATCTGAATTACAGGCCCTTATGGCAGTGGAGCCTTTCATCATCTTTCATGCGGACAGGGTATCTCTGAGGACCAGTCCATCCTTGATGCCCAAGGTGGTTTCCATTGTGGCTCTTAATCAGTCCATTCATTTGCCAACCTTCTTTCCCAATCCACAGAACAAAGGGGAAAGGATTCTGCATTTCTTGGATGTGCACAGACAACTTAGATTCTACTTGGACAGAACTAAATTTCGAAGAAAATCTGAACAATTGCTAGTAGCATTTGCTGCAGAGGCAGAGGGGAAGGCTATTTCAAAACAAACCATTTCTAAATGGATAAGCCATTGCATTCATTTCTGCTGTAAGCACCATGGAAAACCTATCCCCCAGGGGATCAGATCTCACTCCACCAGGGCTGCATCTACTTCTGCAGCCTGTCTCAGAGGTGTTCCTACCAGGGATATTTATCATTTACCAATTTTCTCTAAATCCAGAGCTGGCTTTGCCACTGCTGTCTTGCAGGGCCTTATAGCTGGCCCTAATGCTGTATAAATTCCTCCTCCCAACCATAGCTTTGGGAATCTACCCAAATGTAATGACTGCAACAGTGAAACACGAAGAACATAGTACAGTTGTGTACACTTACCATAAATGTAGATGTTTGAGTGTATCCACTGTTGCAGTCCTGGTTACCCTCCCTCCAGCCCCCTGTTTTTCTCTGACTATACTTCTACTTTCTTTTACTATGCTTAAAAGCCTTTTTAGTGTATTTGTTTTTGGTTGGAGGTATGTTTTTGTGTTTTTAATTTTATTTGCTCCCCATTTGGGGGACACCTGACATCTAGGGCAAGAAAAACTGATGTAGTGGCGTCGGCTGCATGTTTTATACCCCTGACGACCTGACGTTATGGAAGGAGGGAAAGCAACCGACGCACGTCCCAGGACTTTGTTAATCAGGCCGACTGAGGGCAACTTGCCAGCAGATTACCCAAATGTAATGACTGCAACAGTGAATACACTGGAACATCTACATTTATGGTAAGTGTACAGAACTGTACTTTCTGCCCAGCTGGACTTAGAGGGTCAGCAAAATGTAAACAACAAAAATAAATTTCCAGATCATGAATTTCAAATTGGTATTCTGTGTGTTTTTTTCTAACAGCTGACCACAACAAGAGAAACTTTAAAAACTGAATGCATGACCAGATACATGGAGTGGTGACCACTGGAGGTAATTCAGAAGAAAGAAAGGCTACTGGTACATCACATGGAATGGCCATGGGCCACAATTAAACCACACCCACAGTCTTCACCCACACTGTTAAAGGAATTGAGAACTGAAGGTGCACATATTTCTGTATGACTGGGATTACCGAAGGATGCACTCTTTAGATGATGTGGAGAAAAGGAAATGGAACTAATTTAAAAGGAAAGGTTTGGTTTCGGACAGTTGACATTCAACTCCAGAAAATGTAAAATCATTCAAGCGGGTACAAGGACACAGGGAAAGGTTATATACTGAGGGTCAGTCACCAAGTAACAAAGGGACTTGAAGTGAAAAAATACAGCTCAAAGATCAAGTCTCAACTAAGCTGGAGAGTAGATGGAAGCATCACAGAAGCAGAAAAAATAACCATGTCTTCATCAGTAGACAAACAATGCACAGAACATAGTACAGGACAAGCAAGGGCATATTGGAGCATGCTTGGGTAATATTACTTTGCAGTACAGTGAGTGAGTAGAAAAATGGGGAGCTGCAAGCTGTAATGCAGGAAGATGGGGGGTGAGCAGTGCTGCTGTCACTGACACCTGGGCTTTCGATAATCGGGGTTAGGACATGGAAGTGCCTCATTGTAGACATCTTACACAAAACAGAGACATATGGAGATGGAGTACCAATCAAAATAAAGGAGAGAAAATGACGTGAAGTCAGAGGAAAAGACATGAACATGGGTAAGGGTACAGCCCAGAGCAAATCCCAGCAGTTAAGGTACAGGAATGGAGACCGAGAGAGATGGTGATCAGTACAAGAGATGGTGATTGATAGTGTTACCATCCTCCACATGAATACAGGAGTGGAGCATGAACTGGGTAATGCTTAGGAGGATCTTAATCCTCAAGAAGATTCTATGCTCCAGGACAGAGAGAAAGCATGTGTTTGTGTATATTCCTGTGTGTTAGGAGTTAAGGCCTTGGATAAACAGCAGTTCAGCTATCTGTTGCAAGACTGTACCAAAAAGACATAATTCTGGAGGTGGTCCTAACCAAAGCAGAAGAGGTCACAGAAGTCCAAGTAAAGGGACCATTAGCAAACCATGATCATGCCACTGTGCAGCTCTCCAATTATCCATCGCAGGCAGCCTCAATGACCCTCTTTGATAAACAAAGGCAGCAATTGCCTTGGGTTAATAAGGAGGTGTATGAGAAGGCAGTAAGGATAACGTGTTTATATTACGCTGGTGAAAACTCAAACTGTCGACAGTGTAATAGACACGAAAATGTCAAAACCATCGAATACACGCACGCACACAAAAAAACCCCACCCAAACACACAAATTGCTCTGTGCAGGGGGGCAAGCCCCCTGCACCCCCCTGCTACTTAAATATACCAGCTCCGAGATCGCACTGCATTGCAGTAAACGTTTACACGCGCAATGACTTTCTCTTTCGATATTTTGGTGCCGACAATATCGGCTTCGATATTCTCGCCCTTCGACAGGGTGAAGTAGACCCAGGATAACCGAAGTATGGTCCAAGTCTTCCAGAACCATAAAGGATAGAAGCTTTCAGAAGAGTTGAGTTAAAATGAAGGTTAAATTACCAAGCATTTTTCCAAGTCAACAAGATACGAGGGAATAATCGCTGATGACATCTGAGAGTACTTCAAGAAAAGGACTTGTATCCAGTCTTAGAACTAATGCTGAGTTTACGAATCTAGTAGTAAATGTGACTTTTATTCAGAGACTGATAATCAGTTGATCTGGTTCTAACTGCCCTAACACATGGCCATATTACGTTTAGATCATATGTCCTGTCCTTAATTCACAGGCACTGCAAGATCACTGATTGTATGAAAAAAAAACTGTGCACTGATCTGGGAAGATGTTCTTCATGTTTCACTGTTGCAGTCATTACATTTGGGGTTATCTGCTGGCAGGTTGTCCTCAGTCGGCCTGAATTCCAAAGTCTTGGGTCCTGCATCGGTTGCTGTCTCCTCTTCCATGACGTCAGGTTGTCAGGGGTATAAAACAAGCAGCTGACGCCATTTTCTTCGGTCTTTCTTGCCGCGCAGTGCCCGAAGCAGAAACAGTTCGCAAGTGCCGGTCAGCCAACTCCTGAAATTTTTGAATTCGAGTTTCAGAACCGAAGTCTTCACTAAAGCTAAGTACCCCGTTGGGGAAACTTTTTTCTTGTTCCATACCGATGTCAGAAAAAGTTAATAATTGTATTACTTGTGGGAAGCAAATACCTCATAAGGATTTCCATTTATACTGCATTCCTTGCCTAGGCCCTGATCATAACATGCCTAGCTGTCGGTTTTGTGCTAGATTTTTTTTTTTTTTTTCAATAATCATTTTTTATTATTTTTCACAACCATATTACAAATTCACACATTATATACAATATATACAAAATGCTTCCATTGGTTAATTTCACATATATATCAACCTCATGTATTGATCAAAGGTACAGCACTAACAATCAAAAGGAAAATAATAAAAAAAAAAAATTCAACATTAACAAATCCAAGCCAACAATCTGTCTTTTCTGTACATTTTCTATCTAATCTAAGGTTGATTTAGACTATATTCTGGTTCCCGAGAAAAAGTGGATAGTAACCTCTTAAGCCAAAATAATATTAAAAATTTGCTCCCAGATTTTTATGTTGTTGATATTTTTCTTGTGATCACTAATTAACAGTTTATGCGCTAAGATGTGTTTTATTGCCAACAATCTGAAATTTTCCCACGATGTCTGGGCTGGGTTCAACCAATTTGTTGCTATATATAATTTAATTAATAGGCAAATATTCATAATTACAATCGTTTTTGATTTATTTAGATTCTCCGGGGGAATATGAAGAATCATAAACTCCCAAGAGAGTGTTGAATTTTGGTAACCCATTTTTTCTAACTGCAATTTTAATGAATTCCACAATTTATAAATGCACTTAACATGTGAAGCAAATCTGCTGTCTGATCAAAGCAATGTGGGCATATGGGTGAATTCTTTGCATCAAATTTGTGCAAAGTGAGACGAGTATAGTATGCATTGTTAAATATCATCAGCTGCGTAAATACCAATTTCTGAAGGGATACGGACTTTAATGTTAATTTAAATGCCTCCAATATCTTATTGTCGTCTGGGAATATCAATTTCTCTCTCCAGTAACTCGATAAAAGAATATAATTATTATACTTCCTCTCTTTTATCAATTTATATGCTGCGGTTGTATATTTTCTATCCTGCAACAGCGCTTCCCATAGATTACGAGAAATGATTAAATCTTCCCCTTTCATTTCAAAGTTGTTAAAATAGTTTATAACCAAGTCTTTTAGCTGTCTTACTATAATTAAATAGGAAATAGGGAGTTCTATTTCTTTTAAAATATCCTGTACTGGTACTCCTAGAAAAGGATATAAATCGAGTACAGTTAACTCCATGATTAAAGGGAATTTCTTTAGATCAATCAATTGACCACCAATTGTTAAATTTGGGTTCCTATGAAACGGTTGGAAAACCATCATATATTTTAGTAAATTTAAGGAAGCAAAAAGGGTTTGAATTGCCGTTACATAGCTTTTGATGTGCTCCATTAGCTTATATTTACTCATTGTCCAATTATTTAGAAAGGGTAATGCTTTAGCGTTGACTCCCACTTCATTTATATGCTTGTACGTTAAGAGCACCCATTTGGGTGTGGTTTTGTGCTAGATTTAACCAACGCACTGTTAAGCATCGGTATATCTTTGCCTCAGAATATTTTGGAAACCGATTTAACTATCCTGAAATGTCGTCGGATAGCAATCTGACTACCGGAGTACACAAAAAATGCAAAGAAAAGGACAGACGCAGACCGTCGAGGTCCAAAACCGACGACAGAGTTTCTCCTAAGCCAGTCGCCGGTTCACCGGTACTCAGTGAGGTGCTTTCGCAGCCCCTGATACCCGCTACTTTTGAGTCGCAGGCCCCTACCGAGACCCATGTGGAGTCCGGCACTCGAGATTCTCAAAGTATTGTACATGCGGATGTCTCTCCCTTGGATGGGTCCGGAGCCGCTGAGCAGGCACCGGCTTCTGAGGTTGTATTCAGGCCAGAACATTTTTATATAATACCGACGCCAGCTTCAAAATCAAAGACAAAAGTAACTTCTAAAGCTAAAAAAACAATGCATGAGCCACGTGCACAGACCTCTATGCCCAAAAAGCAGATGATCAAAATGGCTGAAGACCTAATTACCTTGATCAGGGGTTCCCAATACCCTCCTGATAAGAGGCCTAGGCAAGACACTGATTATGAATCTTCAGATCAGGTTTCTGTTTCTTCTGATTCCTTTTCTGATCAGGAATTATCTATACCACCCTATGAAGATTCTGATGCAGAGAAATCTGTCCCATCTGCATCTCCTCCTGAAGATTATTCCTTTGGAGAAACCTTGCATACTTTGAGGGAGCATTTTCACTGGGAGAGTCAAGATTTCTCAGAATCAAAAAAGAGCCTCAGGGATTTCCTTCTCCCTCAGCATAGGCCTTTAGCCATGCCTCCTGTTTTAGACATTGTGGATGATGTGTTTTCGGAGTCGAGCTCGACTCCAGACTCCTTACCTGACGTACACAAATGTTTATTTAGAAACCCTGCTGCTGACCCTGAAACTACTTCATAGGGTCCAAAAGGTGTTGGGCCTCAACAGCAAAAAATCCTACCCCCTCTGACAGAGATTCCAGAGCACTGGATAGATGGGGAAAGAAGGTTTATACATCTGCAACCTTGGCAATTTGGGCCTTAAACTGCCAGTTTCATATGCTCAAGTATCAACAACATGTTATGGGATTACTGAAACAGAAAATGATGTTGATTTCTGAATGTGCAGAAAATAAAGTATTGCAGGAATTATTGCATGCAGCAGAACAAGTTGGAAAGCATACTTTGCAATGTGGTTTTGATTCCTTAGAGGCCTCCTGCAGGGCTGCAGTTACTGGATCTGTGATTAGGAGGCATGCCTGGCTAAAAGAGCAACATTTGCCTCATCATGTTAAAGCTAAATTGTTGGATGCACCTTTACAGCATGATACTCTGGTATTAAGGCAGAAGAGGTTTTAAAGAAAATGGAAGACAAAGCTAAGTCTATGCAAACTGTAAAAGGCTTCTTACAAGTGCAGCCACCAAGATTCAGTAGACACTGGCCTACAAATAACTGGTCCTTTCCTGTGTCCGACAGAGCTCAATGGGGCAAACCCAGGCACCCTAAAGGTTCTAGATACCAGTCACAGGATTTTTACAGGTCAAATCAATGGGGTGCTTCTACCTCCAAATCTGGAGGAAATAAAGCGCAACCCTACAGTAAACAGTATCAGTGACCTCCCTCTGCCATCACCAAATACTTATCTTTTGGCAGCACCCTTAGGGGGAAAACAAGCACTTTATGCTCAAAATTGGCAGTTAATAACCCAGGACAAGTGGGTGTTAAACATAGTATCTCAGGGATACAGATTCCACTTCCACATTCTGCCAATTGCAAACGGTTGGCCAGATCTGCCAAAAAGTCAATGGGCAGAGGCACAGAAACAGGTTACATCCCTCATGGATATGGGGGCTATTCAGCCAGTACCAGAACAGGAAAAAGGACAAGGTTTTTATTTGACTGTTCTTGGTACCCAGAAAAGACAAGGCCTGGCGCCCAGTACTGGATTTATCAATTTTGAACACATACCTGGACATTCCAAAATTCAAAATGCTAACTTACCAGCAGCAGCTTCTGCCCATGCTGGGCAAGAACGCTTGGCTGGTGACATTAGACCTAAAAGAGACCTACCTGCATATCCCAATAAGGGAATCATGCAGAAGATACCTCTGTTTCAAGGCTGGCTTTATGCATTACCAATTCTCTGCAGTGCCCTTTGGCTTATCTACTGCGCCCAGGGTCTTTACAAAGTGCCTGGCACCAGTAATTGCGTTTTGCAGACAAAGAAGTATACAAATATATCCTTACTTGGATGACTGTCTCATTCAAGCAGAGAACAAGGACATTCTTCTTCAGCATCTGGCGTTTGTGAAAAGGCTTCTAACATGCCTAGTGTACACAATAAACAAAAAGAAATCACAACTGGTACCCTCTCAAAAGATAACATTCCTGGGTGCAAGCTTGAATACAACTGCCCAGATGGCATTCCTCACGCCAGACAAAGGCAACTGACTACTTACTTCAAACTGATGGCAACAAAGACCAGTTATCTGCAAGACAAATTCTGCAGGCTTTGGGGTTCATGGCATCCTGCATTCTACTGATTCCATATGTAAGACTGCATATGAGGAAACTACAGTGGTACCTAAAAAGTTTATGGAGTCAACATTGTCACAGTCTGGAAACAATGATTCCTCTCATTCCCTGCCTACGACAGGAGTTTCTATGGTCGACAAAGGCATGTCACCAAAACATGGGATGGGCTTTCACTCTACCCCCTGCCAGCCAAACCTTAACAGACACATCAGATTAGGCATGGGGGGCCCACCTGGCTGGAAGATGCATTCAGGACATATGGACTCCAAAACAAATGCATCTGCATATCAACCAAAAAGAGATGTTAGCTGCTCAAAATGCCCTGACAGACTTCAAGGACTTGCTTCATCCAGGACAACTACTGATAGACGGACCAACACCATGGTTATGTGGTATATAAACAAGCAGGGGGACACGCACTCATACCCCCTTTGCAGACTAGCCATGGTACTGTGGGACACAGCCTTGACTTACCATGTACATCTTCAAGCTCAGTTCCTGCCAGGAAAGCAAAATACTCTGGCAGACAATTTAAGCAGAAACCTTATGGACCCTCACGAGTGGAAACTAGATCCACAAGTCTTCAGCATGATAGCAAAGAAATGGGGGAGCCCGGATATAGACCCATTTGCCTCTCCTCAAAATTATCAACTGGAAAAATTCTGCACAAGGACTTATCACAGACAAGCATGGAAAGTGGACACCCTATCCTTCAGTTGGAAAAACCTATCAGTTTACGCCTTTCCTCCTCTGCCTCTTCTTCCCAAGGTCCTACTAAAAGTCACCAACCAAAGAAGATACTAATTGCCCCAGACTGGCCACGCCAATACTGGTACCCAATCATAAGGAACAAGTCTCAATTCCTAGCTTGGTACTTGCCTCAAATATCTCACTTACTGTCCCAGCAAAACAGTCAGATCCTGCACAATCAGCTCCAAACACTGAACCTGGCAGCATGGCTGATCATGTAGTTATTCAAACAACACCTCTCAGTAAAGCTGTGATGGATGTCATTTTGGAAGCCAGAAGGCCTAGTACTAGAAAATCTTATGCTGATAAATGGAAGAGATTCTGTGCTTGGAACCAAGCACAAGGAACTGACACAGCAGAGCCAAATATTCCTCAGATTTTAAGATACTTGACTGAGATGCTTGACAAAGGCCTATGTTTTTCATCAATAAAAATCCATGCCTCTGCCATCTTGGCTCATTACAACACAGAGCCACCAATCTTTTCTCATCCTTTATTAAAGCAGTATCTTAGAGGGGGCAAAAATTTAAGGCCTCCCAGAAGATCACCAATTCCTGCATGGGACCTCAATTATGTGTTGGAAAAGCTCACCCTGCCTCCATTTGAACCAGCTGCTACTGCAGATCTAAAGTTCTTATCATGGAAAACAGCTCTGCTCCTGGCAATTACTTCAGCAAGAAGGGTTTCAGAGCTACAGGCCTTCATGGCTGTGGAGCCTTTTATCATATTTTACCCAGACAGGGTGTCCCTCAGGACCAATCCTTCATTTATGCCTAAGGTGGTTTCCAATGTGGTTCTTAACCAAACTATTCATCTGCCAACTTTTTATCCAAATCCGCAGAACAAGGGGGAGCGGATTTTGCATTCCTTGGACGTACACAGACAACTAAGATTCTACTTGAGCAGGACTAAAGCTCTAAGAAAAACTGAGCAGTTACTAGTGACATTTGCTTCAGTATCAGAGGGAAAGGCTGTTTCAGAGCAGACTATTTCAAAGTGGATAAGCCACTGCATTTGTTTCTGCTACTTACACCATGGCAAACCGGTGCCCAAGGGCATTAGGTCTCATTCCACCAGGGCTGCAGCTACAGCAGCAGCTTTTCTCAGAGTACCAACCAAAGACATTCTAGAGGCTGCTACATGGAATTCTGTTCACACTTTTACAAAGCATTATCATTTGCCTCTCTACTGTAAGTCCAGGGCAGACTTTGCCACTGCAGTTCTGCAGGGCCTTATAGCCGCACCTAATGCAGTATAGCTTCAGCCTCCCATCCATAGCTTTGGAATTCTACCCAAATGTGATGACTGCAACAGTGAAACACGAAGAACATAGTACAGTTGTGTACTCTTACCATAAATGTAGATGTTTGAGTGTATTCACTGTTGCAGTCCAGGTTACCCGCCCGCCATCCCCCTTTTATTCTGGAGTTTCTCTTTCCTTCACTATCTTCTACAACTTTTGTGCTGTATTTGCTTGTAGATGAAGGTAAAGTTTGTATTGTTGCATGTATATATAGCTTATATATATTTTTTTGCTACCCATTTGGGGGGCACCTGACATTTGGGGCAAGAAAAACTAAAGAAAATGGCGTCGGCTGCTTGTTTTATACCCCTGACGACCTGACGTCATGGAAGACGAGACAGCAACTGACGCAGGACCCAAGACTTTGAAATTCAGGCCGACTGAGGGCAACCTGCGAGCAGATTACCCCAAATGTAATGACTACAACACTGAATACACTATCATCTACATTTATGGTAAGTGTACACAACTGTACTTTGCTACTTCCCCTAAAGATATATAATCATGAAGTTAGTTTCTGGGTGAAAGGGGAGCTCTGCAAATAATGCATTATTTTGATTTGTATCACTAGGTTATGTTGCCAGTTGGTTGTAACAGATGATCGGTGCTGTAGAGGGGAAATAGTAAACACACACTCTACTAAACACTAAGGACTGTCTGAATTTAGTCAGCCCATTTTCCTGCCTTTCAGATAAAGTACAGATCTACTTAACAAGACTTTTTTCTTTTGTGCAAAATACTATTGTGAAAGTGTTATATTTTCACCAAGTTGTTCAGCTTTTTTGTGTTGCCACATCATCCATCACCCCTTCTGCAACCAAATGAGAACAAGAGTACCACAGACAGCCCGAAACTTTTTTAAAGGTTCATAGGCAAGTGCTGGGTTAGCTGCTCTTGCAGGCCATTTTAAGTCTACCTGATTTCCCTTCAAAGATGGGAATCAAACCCTATATCTTGTGTCCATTAGGTAAAGACCTTTAACCATTATGCCAATCCCTCACCCCACCCTTATAATGATGACAGTCATGCCAGTCTACCAGGATGAGACTCGCTCTTCTGAAATTGAGTTTGGAAGGTGGAAAAGAGAAAGCCAGGTTTCCTGATGCCACATTCAGACACTTTTTAGTACAGTTTAGTACACAGCAGGTTTTCTACACCCAAATAAGCTTTTGCTGAAGGTGATATAAAATTAACCTTGTAAGACTACATCCAAGTAATCTGTCCTGAGGAGAAAAATATAAAAACAAGATCAGGTAGACTAGTCATGCTGTAAATAAACAAAGTGAAGAAACGCATGTCCACATGCCTTGCAGTCTATTGCCTCCAGATGAAAATTTGTGGCACAACCATGTTCCACAGTACTTTTAGACAAGAGACTGGGCACCCTAATTTTGCTTACTCATAGCAAGGTAAGACAGATGTGGTGAGTGGGTTTCTCAGCTGATGCTGTCAGGTCAAAAGACAAAATACAAAGTGCACTTTTACTCTGGGTTCTTAAATTAATATCAAATATTACTGCTGGGATATTTGCAGCATGACATCACTTTTTGTCACCTGAGTTCAGTTCTCTGGCTTAAAAACAACCCTTGCTAGAAACTGCCAGCATTTAGCATCTCCCTGTGAAAATACATAGTCTTCAGATGTTTGCAACTGCTGGAAGACATAAAATAATAAAACACTTACAATACAATGCAAAAGGCTCCCTAGTTCTACATGTTATGTATGCTGTTGCACTGAAACTGAAAGATAACATATCTTTTATTATGTAGTTGTAAAATACTTTAATTTTCAACTAATTGTTCTGAAGTTTTGCAAGTTAACCTTCTATGTGCCAGTTCCCACTGTTGTAGCTGTGTAAATGTATATGTTTTAATTGTTTATATACATTTCTGTTCTAATCCAGCAGGGTACTCTGTGGTCACACCTCTAAGCTCAGTACTATACAAACCCTTTTCACACACATTTCTGTATCAGAAGTTTGATATACACATAACATACAGTTCTAATATATTTGTAACACAAGCATATGAATCGTGTTGATATTCACAACTGACGTATTATTTACAAAATTCCAGATAGTTGGTCTGGCAGTGTCTCCTTCTGTCACTATTCTGTCTAAATCGTATTAGTATTCACAAATGGCATATAATTATTTACAAACTTCCAGTGAGCTGGGCTGGCATTATTTCCTTTTGTGACCTGTGTGTTCGTCTAAGAGGCATAGACTAACCATAACAGCCATGGCCCACACCAGCATTTTTTTCTGTGCAGATTATGCACTACAAAATCACCTGGATTTCAACAACCCCCCCCCCACTTAATAATGCAATAACAAACTACTTATGAACAAATCATACCACTGCTTAAACAGCAACAAAAATGAACACACCAGCAGCATTTATTGCACTATATTATGTGAAGTATTATGTTACACTGACCACTCTGATAAATGGAATTATACAACTGTTAGTGGAGGGAGACTTGTGAGAGTTTCACTACTGTGAATGGGAAAGACAAGTCTACACAGTCACTGAGTTGCAGCGACAACTGAAGTAGATGCTTTAGAAACTACTGCCACTAAATATACCACACATACTAAAAAGTAATTTATACTGCGCTACTTTCAAGAATTCCAGCCTCAAAAAGATTAGCTACATTTTATGGCGTGTAAGTTAAAGAGCATCAGTGGTCTGCACTGTAGTAAAATATGCCATCAAACCAAATATATAAACACGCACTGGGATGACAATAAGAAAGGTGTTAAAATTCCTACAGCCATCGATGAGCAAATGAAGCAAAGATGCTGCAGACATTAAAATGCACAAAGTATGTGCACTTATAAAACCAATAAACTGTTATGTGCACAGCCTGTCAGTAAAATAACTATTTAAATTTCCTTAACTACCTACATATCAGAAGAGAACTTTGCTAACTAGTTTAAACACATCATACACTCAAATTTCCCATAAACCAGAAAACTAAGAATGCACATATTGAACCATCACATTTTGTAACAGAAACGGGTAATTCAGAAAAGATTAAAGCAGAGAGAAATTGCATGCCACAAATACCAATACTGTTTTGCCAGGGTCCCGTCAAAAAAATAGGACTCTCATACTCATTCTGAGATTGCTTTACTACAGAGTAAGGGGAGTATGCCAAGAGACTGCTTAGCTTTAGTGAACTCTTTTGAGTGTACTGCTTGCAGTTATGCTGTGCAGAATAAATACAGGAAATAAAGAACTTCACAATTAAGATGAGCTTTTTTTTATGAGATTTTCCCACCTGACTGACGGAGCTGGAGAGAGAACACAAGAAGTATATAGTGAAAGTCTTGCTTAACCACCTCCACCACAAACAGAAAATATAATCTTATCGTTTCAAGTGAAACGAGAGTGGTAAGTGGGCGGTGATAACTGGGAGGTATTGGGACAAGTTTCTTTTGTTCAGAATTTTAGACTCTGGGTTGCCCCTTTAAGCCAGCAGAAGTCCCATCGCAGTCGGTCTTGTGCTGTATGCTGTACTTTTGTCACTTTGCCCAACAGAAGAATTCTTCCCCCTCTTGTAAAGAGTAGTGTAATTGCTCCAGTGAACAGGTCCTCAAAAGAATATTGGTGGCAAAGCATAAATAAAATGTGGCATCACTTTTTGTCACATTGGCCACCGTTATCCTTTTAAGGACCAGTTCAGAACTGACCTTTCCATTGCAGCCACCCCTTCTCAACTTTAACTCATTAACACTTGTCTGATGTGGAATGTCACACTTCTTGCATGCCACTGCATTTTCTGAAAAATAATCTTAAAAAGCTTTAGAGAAACAAATGTAAATATTTTGTGAACAATAAATGCTATTAAATGTTACAAATAAAAAAATATATCTGTAGCAAGCATTCTTTATAGTCATAACAGTTAGAGCATTCCCAGTGTTTCGATAAATACTGTAATATATCATAATGCACACAAACCCGGAATTATAGTTTTTGCTAAACTTTCTCAAACTGTCATATCATGGAAACAGTACACCTAGATATATATTGGTAAAACACTTTTGTTAACTAGGCATAAGCTTTGACATGATAGGAAGAAATTAATTTCTTACCTCATGTCTATTGAGATATTTACAGAAATATGACAACTCATTCTTAATTGAATAATTAGCAATGTAAATAACACTGAATATCTTGTAAGATGTGCTTACAGTGCAAATACAGTTTTCTTCAACCTGATGTTATGCAGCAGTTTGTAAGTTTGTTTTTGAAGTATTAAGTTTGTATGAAAAGATTTTTTTTATTTTCATAATTACTAGCAAATAACTAGCAATGTTTCTGTTATAGTATGATACAAATGGATGTTGACAAAGAATTTCCCCGTCTCCCACCATGGCATGTCACACCATACCTCTCAGTAACATGTAGGGCTCTCTGTTACGAAAATATGAACATAAATATGAAAATGTGAAAAATACATGGCAAACTGTGATAAATTTTTCTACCGTAGGGCATCCTAGATTAACAAACAGTGTCTCATTTTAATAACTTTCTAGTACTGCCTGTTCTTATCTGGTAAGTCACCTGGTTAAAGGAGCCAGACTAAAAATAATTCAGGATGCCATAAGGAGTAAATAGTGTAAACTGGAGTTTACAAAAAAAATCACTATAGTCTTGAATGAGTTAAGAAAGTGTCAGCCCACCTGTTCTGTTAGTTTGTAGAAAGCTGAAGTCTGGACTATGGCCCAGATGGTCAGGAATTGATTTTAATGACTCGGAGCTGATGGACTTGTAGAGAAGCTAGGTGTCTTCATCTAGGAGGAGGACTGCGGTATGGTTTGGGCCAGAACTCTTAAGTAATTGCAAGGCTGGTCCTACCAGGTCACTGAGAAGTCATGGCTGTTTCATGGCCCAGGGCAGGTTCCATTCAGCCTACAAATAAACATCAGCATACTAGGGGCAAGACATGGGGAGGAAAAACATCAAGGCCACAGTATGGCTACCACTGCTTTCCTTCTGTCCTCTTCCCAGTCATGAGGAGAGGAATCATAACCAGTATGGCCAGTGAACTTAAACCCGACCAGAGGGATGGGGCCAGTGAGGTGTAATGTTGGAGTGTGGTGGTCTTAGTGAAGGAGGCAGCAATCTGGAAAGTTAACTTAAAATTTAAAAAAAATGTATCCATCTAGGGCATCTGTAAAGTAGCCATTTTTAATTTTTTCACACAGTTTACAAGCACTTAAAAATTGGATGTAGAATCCAGGTATGGTACGAGTTTGGCTGAGCTATAATTCCCCTCCAAGATGTGGCATCAGGCTTCTTTTTCAGATTCCTTATACTCTCCATGTACAAGGAATTTTACTGCGTCAGTGATCCATGTGATAAACACCATATAGTATAGGCTAACTCATAAATGGTAGATGTTCAAATAGTGAGATCATTTCTGGAGCCGGAGCTTCTAAATACCTTATTCTGCTTTTCTACCACCCTCGATCCCTGCCAGGGATACACTTTGTGTGTTTGGACTGTTTGTAATACATTAGTTAATTAGACAGTGTATTTATATGGGTCTTCTTCACTTACTCGAACGCCCACATCACCGACTTTCACTTTACTGAGACAAATACACTGACAAACCAGAAGACTGACATCCGGAACACCGACATTCCTACCCGAGGTAAGTAACCACTTGGCCATCTTGTTAAACTTTGCCCCTTACCCCCGCGGTAGTGCAGTCTCAGAGTTGGTATATTTAGTTAGGAGGATGTGGGGGGAAAAGCCCCCTCCCCACACACACACATGTAGGGGTGTTTGGGAGGTGAAGACCCTCACATGGGTGCTTTTAGTTTAGTTTTTTTTTTTTTTTTTGGGATGGCCAAACGGTTACTTACCTCGAGTTAGAATATGGGTGTTCTGGATGTCTGTCTTCTGGTTTGTTGGTGTATTCGTCTCGGTAAAGTGAAAGTCGGTGAAATGGGCGTTTGGGTAAGTGAAGTAAATCCGCATATATATATATATATATATATATATATATATATATATATATATATATATATATATATATATATATATATGCCTATGTCTCCAGTAGAAATTAGTCAGTGTCCTTTTTTTAATTTCTCCAAGTCTTTTGGGTTTCTAATACCATGATGGGAATGGATCCCATTCCTAAGTCAAAGTACAGTTACATTTCATGAAATTAATATTGTTTCAATCTTTGTCAGCCAGAAGTGCTCTTCGCAGCATCTGTAATGTGCCCAGTAATGATTCCTGCTGCAGCTCATACAGGGTTACATGTACTGGTAACATATCTAAATACAATTGTAGATTCTTTTTATAAGACCCGTTGTTCCTACTTTGGAACTGTCTGGTTATCTTTCTTCCACATTGCTGTCTTTCTGCCTGCAAGTACTGATATTTTATGCCTTTGTGTCCCTCTGTACGCAAGACAGTGTAGTCACTAGGTATGGCAGTTTAAATGATCAGTGCTACTTTTATCTTCTTTTAATAGACCACTATGTCCGGTTTTCTAGTATCTATCTTTTAAACTGTTGGCAATGGGTTATCCTATGTGATGTAGACTTCATCATTTCCTATAATACTTTGTGGGTCATGTTTCCAGTTTTTCAGCCACTTCAGTACAATAACATTTGCACAATCCCCAGTACAACAGTCTTGCCACATTATTATGCCTTTCAGTATACAGTCCTTCTGCCATTAGCATGTCATAACCAGCAACGGGGTGTGCAACTGTTTCCAATTCTGTTTTACAAAACCTACATTTGTCTGTTTCTCCCACATGTTCAATGCACTTTCTAAGCCAACGTGTACGTAGTCCACTATCTTGGGCCACCAATATTAACCTTTCATCTCTTGGTTTGAATTTGCCTCTCCTTAACCATTCCTGCATTTGATCTTGATCAGCATGAGGTTCTTCCAGACGTTTTCTATACTTGCAATTATATTTATGCATTTTCCACATTTCTTATCTTCTCATCTGGTCCTTCACCTTATATTCTTTCTTTTTTTTTTTTTTTTTTGGCGCATTCAGTTGCTGCCTGATTTTTGTCTACTTCTGGTTTGATTTCCATTTTCTGCTTGACGCCGATATGCTTCTGCTAGATTAAGCAGTGAAGTCATTTTAGATTTATTCTCCTCATATTTCAAACTTTCACTACATTTGGGTCTTGTGAGGTCAGCAGATATGGGGAGTCCCACAATTGCAGAACTGTACATGTAATCAGTTTCAAGAAGGCCCATGCCGCCTTTGGAACAGGGAATATATAATCTCGGTATGCACTGATTTTTATAAACTATTTGGTGAGCATGAAGCATCCTTCTCGTTTCCCTGTCTAATCTATCCAACACGTTTTGGGGTCAGTCAATAACTCCAAAAATGTAAGTTAGGACAGGAAGAGCAAATTGGTTTATAGCCTGGACTTTAATACTGAAAACAGCTTTGACATCTAGGAACAAAGTATTAATTTAAGTCTTCCAAAATATTCCCTGCTAAGTTTTATTCTCATTTGTTCATGTTTTATTGTTGATCCTTCATCAGTTCCCAACTATTTATACACTTCCTCTTGCTCAAGTTCTTTTATATCACATTATTGTCCCAAACTGATGCTTTCTTGATGCTGCAGTTTTCCTACTTGAACGGTTATTTTTGTACATTTATCAAGACCAAATGACGTTCTTATATCATCTGAAAATGTTTTGACAACGTGCAGTTGTGCTGTCAATTCCTCATCTGATGAGCTATACAGTTTTAAATCATTCTGAAAGTGAAGATGAGAAGGCTTTCTTTACATGTTGTTTTCTAGGAGCCAAGTTATAGCCATGTCCTAAGCTGTTATGCAGACAGCTTAATGGATTAAGGGCAAGACAGAATAGCAGTGGTGACAGAGAGTCACCCTGGGATATCCCCCTTTGATTTTTTTATCCCTGGGATAATAATTTGTCTTTTGTCATGGCTGAATTGCAAAGTGGTCTGCCATTGTTTCATGGTCACTGTAATGTAGTTGATCAGTGTAGGGTATATTTTGTATATTTTAAGTACTCTTTTATCCATGAATGTGGGATATTATTAGATGCTTTTTTGAAGTCAGTCCTTGCCATAATTAGATTCTTCCCCCTTTTCCAGTTCTATACTATGACTTTATTTAACAACAAATGATCCTTTCTTCCATATGACTTTCTTTTATTGCCCTTTTGTTCTATTTTTATAATTGAGTTTTCTTCTAATTGACTATAAACTCTGTCTACTGGTCTATAATTTTTAGGGTAGCTTGCAGGTTCACTCTTAAGTAGGAGCATTGTTTTTCCTGTTAGCCAGGGTGATGTCTGTTCAGGGTGCACATATAAATCGTTCTTACTCATGGCTAAATCTTCGTGCAAAGATGTTAATACTTTTAACCAGAAGTTAGGTACTGCATCTGGGCCTGGGGATTTCCAATTAGAGGCTTTTCTTAACTTTGTTTCAATCTTGCTGGCTGTTACTTCATCCCATTTCTTGTCCTGTACCTTTAAACTTTTTCTTTCTTTTACTTCTTTTATCTATTTAGCGTCTTTATGTTCCACAGGATATTCATAAATACTTCTCCAAAATATGTCTGTTTCTTCTTTTTTTGGTAGTCTTTCAATTCCTTTTACCTTGTTTCCCAATTCTCTATAAAACTTTTTTGGGGGTCATCAATAAATTGCTTATTTTTCTACTTTTCCTTTATATTTATCTGCATATCTTCTAAGTGTTCCTGCCTGTGCTGAGATTTTTAGTTTATTTGGGATAGTGCATGATAGAGACTATCTCTGCATAACATACAAGGCCATGTCAAACCCAGAGCTGATGGACATGCTACACTTAAAGAAATCCCAATCCCTCAGAGCCACATGCTCCAGGGATCTAAACCTTGTCATCACAATGAACAAAATATGCTGTAGGGATAGGTTCCTGACCCAGAGACTCCCCAAACTCTGGAATAGACTGCCCATACATGTCAGAGCCTCTTTGGTCATCTTCAAAAGGAACCTTGACTATTGGATGGGAGAAAGGAAATTCACCCTGGGGATCACGTCAGTCGCCCTGCTAGACGGGGTTCAGGGAAGTAAATACTGTGGGAAGAAGTAGCCAGGGAATTGTTATGACTAGACTTGTATAGGCCCTAGGGCCGATAGCCTAGTACCAACCTATGAACCTGTGATAGATACTGATCTGTTCTAATACTGCATGTTGCTTTTAGCACGTCTCTCTTACTAAGTATTTTTGTTGATCTGTTCCCTCTTCTGTGCTCTTCTAAGAATGGCACTTCTTGTTTTAATTGCTTTATAGCTTTCTCTGTTTGATACTTCCAAGATGGTATTTGAATTCTCCCCTTCCTTTCCGTCACTACCCTGTGTTCTTGTGGTAGAAATTTTATCAGTTATTAATTTAGATGCACAGTAATCTATCCTGTTTACTTCTGTTATATTGCATTAGCTCGTTTTCTTTCAAACTGAGTGCCCATTTTTTGCTTTCCATTTCCTGCGGGCATTCTATAGAAAGATGTATAGCATCTTCGTCTGGCACATTCTCTTTCGTTCTATCCCATGCCATCCATTGCTCTGTCATATAGGAACTCACTGGCTTATCATTCCGCAACATTGACTGTGGTACTGATGGTCAATAAAGACTGGAAAGTAGATAGCTTAGCTTATAAAAACTATTCCACACTTTCGTCTTGACCAGACTTCTTCAGAACAAGCAATAAAAAACAAATCCGCACAGTCACTTTAATATACCAAGTTTGAAAAACTGTAAACCAATGAAAACATTTAAATTAATTAATTAAAACCAACTACACCACTCTTAAATGTTTAAAGCGACACTCACAATAAATGAAACTATCAAGAAACTAAACAAACTTAATTAAAACTTCCTTATGGTAAGTTTCCTGTATTTTACAAAACATTTGATGTTAATGGCATCATTTAAACCGGGCTTTTTTCTCAGCCCCTAATTTGATCTGCCAAGCAGTTTCTTTTTGTTCTACATAATTTTTATAATCACCCCTTTTAGGATCAACAGGTACTTCTAAAATGGAAAACACATTTTTTTGTATTTTGTACATACAGTAGTACGCTTATATAAATCATTATTGGAGTCTTTGTTCTTGATACTATATACATGTTCTCTAATACGTTCCATTAAAGTATGTGTGGTCATCCCTATGTAGTATGCATCACAGCCACTACATAACGCAATGTATACTACCCCCCTACTTCTACAAGAAAATACAGGAAACTTACCATTCAGAAGTTTTAATTAAGTTTATTTAGTTTCTTGATAGTTTTATTTATTGTGAGTGTTACTTTAAACATTTGAGTGGTGTAGTTGGTTTTAATTATTTATTTACTTTATTTAAATGTTTTCATTGGTTTACAGTTTTTCAAACTTGGTATATTAAAGTGACTGTGTTGATTTGGTTTTTATTGCTTGTTCTGAAGAAGTCTTGTTGAGACGAAAGCATGGAATAAAGTTTGTATACACTAAGCTATCTACTTTCCAGTCTTTATTGACCATCAGTACCATTGTTTGTTGTTTCTTGGTGGGGTTTTGGACTTTGGTCACACGTTTTACTAGTTTTGGCCTTCTGCTGTGTGTTTTCTGATGGCCAAGATGGAAAGTGATCCACATTTAGATGTAACTATACATCCTACACCCTCGGTGGGTGAAAATAGTATTTTTCATCTTTTTTAACCTGAATGAGATACAAAAGACTTTAAAGATGTTGGTCTCTAAAGAGAATGTTGCTATTGAACAAGTTCCCAGTTCTGACGATGAGCAAGCAACAGTTATTGATCTACATATTTCAAGTGGTCTAGCAGATAATGGTTTGTCTACAATGGTCAACACCAAACCAGTTCAATATGATGACATTCGGTTTGTTTTGGACAATAGGTTTGATCCTTTTCTTAAAGCTGATTACAAAACCACCAAAGCTAGGAGAGATGAATTCAACAAGTGTGATAGCCTGTGTAAATTACTAAATAAATACTGGTCTTTGGATCTAGAAATCCGGTATTTTCATAGATGCATTGAATTAGAAATTGTCCCAAAGGGCTTAAGGTTTTTTAAAACGCCCTAATGGTATCACTGTCTCTGATCTGTTCTTTGGTGAACTCACTACTTTTTTTTAATACTGCAGGCTTGCAGTTACTTAAAATTCTTATAGATAATAATCATAAAAAATGTCCTTATTAAAACAGGACATCACTAAAATTGATTAACTTTGTTTGTTGATGAGAGAATTCCATTCAGATGCTATGTTTGGTCAGCTTCTTAAAGAAATTGAACTACATGAAAGTGAAGTTATCGAATGTAAGCACAACAAACTGATGAGGGATGTGAATGCATATGAAGAAGGTATAGCTTACACCAATTTTGCTCCCGAGATCAAAAACAACAAAAATAAGTGTGACAACCAGGGTTTTGTCAACAATAACTCTTCTGGTTTTCATAAGAATGCATGGATTCATAAGAACAGTTCCAATAGACTGAGCTGGCTTCACATCCAGCTGACCAATCACAGGCCTCTAATTTGGCTACAAGGTTTTTTTAGGGCAGAGAAAGCCAACACCATTCTCTTGGAGAATGAGCATGAGGCTGAGACAGGTGAAATCTTAGTCAACAACGGTGCTGTTTGTAACACAACCTCTCTGTGTTTATATCATGTTATTGAAAGATGAAAATAGCGAACGCTATTTAATCGAACCTAAAATATCTAAATCACATAATATCGAATGTTCAGAATAGCAAATTTTTTCTTTGGGAAAAAATTTGTTATTCCGAAACACATACACACAACACAAGCACACCTAAAAAAACATCAATGCACACGCACACACTTATAATCCTACAACTAACCCTACACTAAACTATACATACACTATCTATCTACTTACCTTAACCCAAACCCTAACCCTAAGGTCCATCACTATCGCACACTCACCTATCCCGCACCCTAACTCACTTAACCCGCCCCTTAACCCTAACTAACCTAGCCCGCGCCCTAACCCGTGCCCTAATCCTAACAACCACACAATCGCACTGAAAATAGCGAAGCCACAGAACCGGCCAACCAAATTCTTTCCCTAGGAAAGAAGTTGGTGTTCTGCAACTTCGCTATTTTTAGCCTTCGATTAGAATGGGTCGATAGAACATTCGAAGTTTTAAAACTTCGATGTTCTGTTACAGACCCAACTCTTCTAATACCAACATTGCTGGTCCATGCTCCAAAACTACAGCTTTTTTGCTGAAAAGAGAAAACAGAACAGTGAGGAATCGGAACATGAAGGTGAGAGGTTTAACTAACTCAGAATCATCAAACTATGAACAGTAAGTCCTTTACAACAAATTTGGTATTGTTAATCTGTCTGGCGTTCGTTTAAACGAGCACCAGTTTGAGCGTATTAAGTTATGGTTTTAACTTTGTTCCCACAAAAAAGGTGGACTTTTCACGAACTATCATTGACTTCAAACTGTTTGGAAACTTCATTTGAATTATTTGTTACATCACATTGAGTTATGCAATTCTGCTTTGTGTAAACCATCTTGTTACACTCCCACTTTGAATCAAACTTTGAGGGTGTACGAGGAAGTTTGTATTCAAGATATTGTTTTCTGAATAGTAAAAAAACTAGTAGTAAATGGTGACAAATTATCTCAATTGGAACGTAAAGCCTTATCAGAATTGTTTGGGAGAAATGATCTGATATGCATGACAAGTAACAAGGGGGAAATATTGTGATTGTCAGTGGAACAGTACAATGTTGCCATGTTTGAGCTACTTAGTAACCTTGAAGAATATATTGAAGTTAATGTTAGAAAATCCATCACAGGTTTCACTACATAAGGGTGTTTTTATATGAAGCACTCATGAACCAAAGTTTGGATTTCAACATGTACCATTTCTGTTTGGTTGATAAACCGAAGGTTGGAGTACTCTTCAGTATTCCTAAAACCCATAAGTCTTTAGATCATCCTCCATTTTGGCTGATAGGTTTGGCACCTCATTCAGCTACAGAGGGTTTAGCGTTGCTTATAGATTCTTATTTAAACCCTGTTGTACAATGCTTGCGGTCCTATTTGAAGGACTCTTGGGACTTCCTTGACAAATTTGGGGAGTTTGTTTCTGTTTTTTCTTACACTAGTGACAGGCATGTTAATTTTACAGTAGATGTAGTTTCAGTGTTTACCTGCATTCCACACCATGCAGGTGTGGATGCGGTCAGGGAATTTCTTTCTCTACATTCCAATTTTGGGTTTGAACAAACTAATTTGGTTTGTAATTTACCTGAGATAGTGTTAGAACATAACTTTTTCACCTTTAATGGGCATTTTTTAGACAATGTAAGGGTGTTGCAGTGGGGTCTCCTGCTGCCTCATCATTTTCAAACATTGTTATGGCATGGTGGGAGGTTCATGTTCTCTCAAATTTGAAATTGGTATACAATGTGCCCTTTTACGCTAGTTTCGTAGATGACCTGATTTTTGTCATAGAAGGTAGTAAAGATGTTTGTGAACAGTTTCTTCATGACCTAAATTTAAGGTCTGGCTTCATGCAATTTGTGAAGAGTGGTTGTGGACATCAGGTTAATTTTCTAGATGTAAGTCTTGTTTGGAATGATGTATCTGGATGTTTTAACAGTAAGATTTATAGAAAGGATACTTTTACTAATGATTACTTACATTTTAAAAGTAACCATCCTTCCTTTATTAAAAAGAACATACGGGCTCACACTCAGACTTGCAAGAAGAGTTTTCTAGAATAACCTCCATGTTTTTAGATAGGGGTTATGATCGGAGTTATCTTGATACCTTGCAACTTGACATACTAGATAAAAGTGACAGCCTTTATCCAGCTAGAATCAGACATCCCTTTGTTAGTAAACAGGTTGATAGAACTAATAGACTAGTTAACAGTACTGTATGCAATTTGGACATGACGGTGGATTGTAAACGTATTAGGGAAATTGTTCAGAAAAATTGGAAGATCGTGGAGGGCAACAGTGACCTGCTTAATGCCCTAGGTTCTAGACCTAATTTTGTGTATAGAAATATTCACGGTCTCAAAAGCTTTCTTGAAAGGAGTAGTGGTAAGAAAAATAAGTCCTTTGGGAATGTTAAAATGGGGATGTTTAAATGTGGCCATTGTAATTTTTGTAGATTTATTTCAGAGGGACCGTATGTCTCTCTACAACATTTGGAGTTTACCATTCAAGTTCCTGGTCACTTTTCTTGTAGAAGTAAAGGGGTAGTGTACATCGGGTTATGTAGTGGCTGTGATGCATACTACATAGGGATGACCACACATACTTTAATGGAACGTATTAGAGAACATGTATATAGTATCAAGAACAAAGACTCCAGTAATGCTTTATATAAGTGTACTACGGAATGTACAAAATACATAAAATTTTTGTTTTCTATTTTAGAAGTAGTACCTGTTGATCCTAGAGGAGGTGATTATAAAAACTAAGAACAAAAAAAAAAACTGCTTGGCAGATCAAACTAGGGCCTGATAAAAAGCCCGGTTTAAGTGATGTAATTAACATCAAATGTTTTTTAAAATACAAGAAACTTACCATTAGGAAGTTTTAATTAAGTTTGTTTAGTTTCTTGATGGTTTTATTTATTGTGAGTGTTGCTTTAAACATTTAAGTGTGGTGTAGTTGGTTTTAATTAATTATTTAAATATTTCATTGGTTTACAGTTTTTCACACTTGGTATATTAAAGTGACTGTGTTGATTTGTTTTTTATTGCTTGTTCTGAAGAAGTCTGGTTGAGACGAAAGTGTGGAATAAAGTTTGTATACACTAAGCTATCTACTTTCCAGTCTTTATTTGCCATCAGTACAATTGTTTGTTGTTTCTTGGTGGTGTTTTGGACTTGGTCACATGTTTTACTAGTTTCAACATAGACTGTGTCAGAGTTTCCACAGTTTCCTGTTCCTTCCTTTGCTGTCCAGCTCAAGCGAACATTTATACTGATTTCCTGTGGAAGGCTCCAAAATATATACATATGGCACCTGATCAATTTCTTCCTGTTCCACTGGTTTCCCCTTAATTTGGAGGTCCATTGCTCTATCCTATGTGGTGCTTTCTGAATTAGAGTTTCTACACTGAATCCTTCACTTCAGGTGTTACTCAGTTTCTGTTTCTTTAACTTCTCCATTACTGATCTCCTTTTCTGCTTTTCCTGTTTGTCTTCTTATTTTTTGTATTGTAAAGTTTTCCATGTCCATTTTCCTTTGCCTGTATTTATCTTCAAATATCTTTGGTGCTGCTCTTTTTGTATTGATTAGTTTTGCTTTCTCCTTTGCATAACTATTACACCATATTAAATCTCTTTTTCTTTCCAATGTTCATATTTCTTCTTCAGATGTCTCCTGATCTTCCTGTTTTTCCTTACTTTGGGGACTCACTCCATCATGCTCTGATATAACTTGTGTTAGATCTTCTACACCAAATCCTTCACTTCGCAGATGCTCTATAACTTCAACTTCTATTTTTTTAATTCTGTTTTACAAATCTTCTTTTCTACATTCCCTCTTTGTGATATTATTTTTCATTGTGAAATTTTCCATATCTGGATGCCTTTGCCTGTATTTCTCTTTGAATATCTTTGGGGCTGCCTTCTTTATATTGATTAATTTGGCTTTTGCCTTTGCATAAATATTGCACCATATCAAATCTCTCTTTCCCATGTCTATATTTCTTTTTTGTACTTTTCACAAATCTCTAGGTTTTGCTGTTTATATTTTTGCACGTCCTCAGATGCTTCTTTTTCCAAACGGATCAAAGTTTCTTGGTCTATGTACTGTTTTTCACAAATCTGTTTGTTAGTGAACACAAATTTTTATTTTGATGCTTCTGACAGTTTTTCTTGTGGAAGTGTTTGTCTTTCCTCTAATTTCTCTCAATTTTTTTGCATATCTTGTGTTTGGTAATTCTGGCCTTTTTGCATAATAGTTACATAATTTCTTTCTTATCTTCAATAGTCCACTCTATTGTCTTTATGGCTCTTCTTTGGCCTATCAGTTTTTGTGATTTTTTTGCGGACTGCTACTTCCTTCTACAACAGGGAGGCCATCCTCCCCCTGCGCTTGGCCTGGCCCCATTTTGAGGATTTTATACTGTCATTTTATCCTTCTGGCACCAGTGCGTCCACCAGGATTGGGCACTTTTTTATCCTTGGTCTTATGCATCCATTTAATTTATGACCTTCTGTCCATGATATATGCTATGTAAATACAGTATATATATCAGTGTCGTCTTGGTGAGATTTTGTGAAAAACGGGGTCCACCTCATGAAGGTCCTCAGCAGGATTTGAGGAAAAATTCAATTTCAGCAATACTACTCTCCTTTGCTTGCTGACTTATCTCTCCATTCAGACCCCTGTAGAAGCTTGTTGATGTACCATGTAGATGTTTGCTGATGGTCTGCATTGTGGATGCCAGCATGTTAGGCCTTGAGGGCTACAACTATTTTGATCTTTTGGACCCTTTGTATGCATTCAGTTATAGGATTCATGCTAAGTTGGAGCAGGATGTTCTCTTTACATGTACGCGTCATGCTGACATTCTTTGAGTGAGAGGGGGACAAGCACCGTCCTGGGGTTTCTAGATGCTCTTAAAGAGAGGAAAAAAGTACATCAAACTGCAGCAAAAGCCATTGTAAAAGGAATTTTATTGCATCACTGATCATACCTTTCAACCTCTTAACCCAGAAAATTTGGATAAAGCCAAAAATAATGAAGGGACAAATTTGTAATATTAGAATTAACCACAGCAACCAGGAAAATTGCTTCACCACAAAAACGAACCACACAGCAATAGCCACTGAAAAATAATTTATTCCTCTAGCGCCTTGGCAACAGTAAGCCTTCAAGGAGTAACATTCAAAACCATTTTTATATTATCAGCTCTACTCAATAAAACTATCAAACAATTAATTAATCCAATTGTTAAAAGAAACTCATATATTTAAAGTGAGAATACATTATTTTGCAAAACACTTTTCCAACAGCAATCTGTATTCAAGCCTTTTGGAATCAGTGTATCATATTTTAAAATGAAAATAGTTTCTTTCCGTAAAAGCATCAACTTATACATTTCTTTATTTAAATATGGCATATTAATCTGTTCTAAAACAGTAGCTTTCAAACCCTCTATATTCCCATCATGACATTTATTAAAATGAAGAGCCAAAGGGCTCTCCATTTTAGTTATCCTAATATCTCTCAGATGTTCCAATAATCTTGTTTTAAACATCCTTTTCGTCTGTCCTATAGAAAACTTATTACAACTACATTTGATAGCATATATAACACCCTCTGTCCTACAATTAAATATTCCATTTGTTTTAAAACTAACATTATTAATATGCAAAAAGGAATTAATAATATAAGGACAACCGCTACATTTGCCACAAGGTTTCGTCCCTCTGAAATAAACTTGCTGACATAATTTGGTATCAGGTCTCTGAAACTTAGTATGTACCACCAAATCTTTGATATTCCTTCCCCTTTTATATGAGAACATTAATTTTTTATTAGCGAGACCATCAAGTTCTATAAAATTTTTAAGAAATTCCCAGAAATGAAGAATACATTGTCTAATACTGTCACTTAAAATATTATATTTAGACACTACAAACAACTTTTCATCTTTATCACCACTACTCATTCTACTAATATTAATTTTATTATTTCTATTATATCTATTATTCAATACGTTTAGAACACTCTTATCTATTAGTTCTATATCAAAACTTCTATTTTAAACATTAATTTTGTTTGTTCTAATTCATTATTAAAAGCATCTTCACCATTACAAAGTCTGGAAATTCTCAAAAACACTCCGTAAGGCAAAGATTCTATAGTTTGTTTAGGGTGACAACTATTTCCCATTAAAAACTCATTTACTACCCCAAACTTTCTGTGTATACTAGTACTAATATGTTCTCCCACTTTTCCACATAAGGTGATGTCCAAAAAAGAAACTTGATGGCCAACCTGTAAGCCATCAAAAATTATACCAAATCTATTAATTTGAATATTTTCCACAAAATTTTGTATTAAATGATTGCCACCTTCACATAAAAAATTAAATCATCTATGTATCTAAAATAATATTTCACATATTGTTTAAAAAATAATTTATCATAAATACATTCTCTTTCTACCAAACCCATAAAAATATTTGCATACATGGGTGCAAAAGGTGCACCCATGGCCATACCTTGGATTTGGTGATGCACTTGGTTTTCAAAATGAAAAAAAATTATTTTTTAAACAAAATTGTACTAAATCCATAACATAATGAGTTAACGGGCTGTTGCCCATCTGATACAACAAGGATTCTAGTCCAAAAGTGTGTTTTATATTAGTGTAAAGACTTTTTACATCTAGGGTTATCCAATACATATTTTTACGCCACACAACATTTTTTATTTTATCTAAGAAATCAAAAGAATCCTTAATATACGATGGAAGTTGTTTGGCTTCCTTTAATAATACACCATGTAGGACAACCCCCAAATTGTGTAAGAAATATTTACTAGCTGAAACTATAGGACGGCCTGGAAGATTTACACTATCTTTATGTATTTTGGGCAGACAGTAAAAATAGGCTGGACTCGTTTCTTTTAATATTAATTTATTATCCACATCTTTTTCCGACCAATAACCCAGTCTAAGACCCTTGTGAATCAATAATATATAATCATTCTTAGCTTGTTCAACAGCCTCAATATTTACCATTTCATAAACTGTCTTGTCCTCTAATAGTTCAAGACACATTTTTAGATATTGTACATAGTGAAGAATTACTATTTTGTTGCCCTTGTCTAAGGGTTTAATAACTAATTCCCTTTGCTTCGAAAACTCAATCAAAGACAACCATTCTTGTTTCGATAAGTTATATTTTACACCTTTCAAGTTAAAATTTTTAAATAACATTTCCAACTCAAACTGAATCATAGCGTAAAACTTTTTTATGCCTTCATGTGTAAAAGGTGGCATAAATTGACTCTTAAAAATCACAGCAGAAGTATCAATTAAACAATAAGCACTGATGTCACTGTTACAAGAAACAAGAGAGTCAAACAATTCACTTTCAGATGAATTTTAATCTGTGCTATCATGGCATGCTTCAGGAACAACATTTAAGCATGTACGATGTTCAAAATAGTACCACAGATGTAATTTCCTAACAAATTTATACATTTCTAATTTGCACAGATATAACTGTGGAATAACAGTAGGGACAAACTTCAACCCATGATTTAAAGCACTAAGCAAAAACTCATCAACAGATATATTCACAATATTATTATGAAACAAGTCCATTAATACCACATTGCCTTGTTGTTGTCCCGCCATGGTTTGTATTGTTCCCCTCTTTGTTGTTCGCGATCCGCATATCCTCTTTTCCGCTGTCGATTGTTCTCCCCTTCAAAACGAAAATTATCCTAGAGATATTGTTCGTTTATCGGTGATGGTAGAGGTGGATAACTATGAAGGTCAGCAGTCTCACTCTCGTATCTTTATTTTTAGGGAACGCTTCTAGGCTGTTATTACTCACCAGTCTCTCCCTTGACAAGTCCGCCCCCGGAGGAAAGCAGACTTTAGAGCGTGACCTCTAATTGGTTGGTCTAAAGAACGCTGTTCCTTTTTCAAAATCCCGAATGTCTCTATGAATTTTATACATTTTCTGTTCAAGGACTTTCTTTTCATAAACGCAAAGTTTATTCTGAATGTCACATAAACATGCTTCAAAGCGAACGTTTTCCAACACAGCCATTAACCTAGTACACACACTCGAAATATCTTTTTTAGTTTCAGCCAATTTTATAATGTCCCTTTCTATGACAATACTAACCCATTCTTTAGAACACGAATGGGCTGCCTTTTCCCATCTTTGTTTAAAAATCTTATCTTTTTATTTTATTTATTTTATTTTACATTTGTTGATCGGGCTAGTCTAACTGGATATATGTCCATTTTCAGTAGAGGCCCGGGGAGAAAAGCTCTTCCGAAAAAGTCATATCAAATGATTGAGAGGGAAATTTTATCGCTCTCAATCCCCTCGGCACAATGTCTAGGTCTAAATATCTCTGCAAACTAGTGTAGTTTTAATAAATTTTAATTTGTAATATTAGTCTTATAAACTTAGAAATTTGTTAGAATAAAAGGTTTTGTGTTAACATGCATTGTTAAAGGATATGAAGTTTGAAACCCAAATATTTGTCATTATTTAAGGACGTCAGTATTCAATAAGTTGCCAAAAAATTACATATTTTATGGAGAACAGACCACAAATGAGGCAAAAATCTGGAAATTTTGTGACAATCTATACAGTTGAATGATATATTACTCATCCTGTTAGGTCTCCAAAAATACGGCGGGTACCCTCACATAGCTTTGGATGAAGACTGTTGAAGTAACCTGTATTATTTCTACTGATTGAGAGGCTACGTGGGCCCTGCGCCTCAGACATACAACCAATTAAGTTGACAGTCAAGGATTTCTGTTACAGCACAATAGTATGCAATTAACACAGTGCCCACTTATTCTCATGTGGAAGTGTAGTATTGTGCTGTAACAATAGTATGCAATTAACGCAGTGTCCACTTATTCTCATGTGGAAGTGTAGTATTGTGCTGTAAGAATAGTATGCAATTAACGCAGTACCCACTTATTCTCATGTGGAAGTGTAGTATTGTGCTGTAACAATTAACACAGTGCCCACTTATTCTCATGTGGAAGTGTAGTATTGTGTTGTAACAATTAACGCAGTGCCCACTTATTCTCATGTGGAAGTGTAGTATTGTGCTGTAACAATAGTATGCAATTAACACAGTGCCCACTTATTCTCATGTGGAAGTGTAGTATTGTGTTGTAACAATTAACGCAGTGCCCACTTATTCTCATGTGGAAGTGTAGTATTGTGCTGTAACAATAGTATGCAATTAACACAGTGCCCACTTATTCTCATGTGGAAGTGTAGTATTGTCTTGTAACAATTAACGCAGTGCCCACTTATTCTCATGTGGAAGTGTAGTATTGTGCTGTAACAATAGTATGCAATTAACACAGTGCCCACTTATTCTCATGTGGAAGTGTAGTATTGTGCTGTAACAATAGTATGCAATTAACACAGTGCCCACTTATTCTCATGTGGAAGTGTAGTATTGTGTTGTAACAATTAACAGTGCCCACTTATTCTCATGTGGAAGTGTAGTATTGTGCTGTAACAATAGTATGCAATTAACACAGTGCCCACTTATTCTCATGTGGAAGTGTAGTATTGTCTTGTAACAATTAACGCAGTGCCCACTTATTCTCATGTGGAAGTGTAGTATTGTGCTGTAACAATAGTATGCAATTAACACAGTGCCCACTTATTCTCATGTGGAAGTGTAGTATTGTGCTGTAACAATAGTATGCAATTAACACAGTGCCCACTTATTCTCATGTGGAAGTGTAGTATTGTGTTGTAACAATTAACGCAGTGCCCACTTATTCTCATGTGGAAGTGTAGTATTGTGCTGTAACAATAGTATGCAATTAACACAGTGCCCACTTATTCTCATGTGGAAGTGTAGTATTGTCTTGTAACAATTAACGCAGTGCCCACTTATTCTCATGTGGAAGTGTAGTATTGTGCTGTAACAATAGCATGCAATTAACGCAGTGCCCACTTATTCTCATGTGGAAGTGTAGTATTGTGTTGTAACAATTAACGCAGTGCCCACTTATTCTCATGTGGAAGTGTAGCATTGTGTTGTAACAATTAACACAGTGCCCACTTATTCTCATGTGGAAGTGTAGTATTGTGTTGTAACAATTAACGCAGTGCCCACTTATTCTCATGTGGAAGTGTAGTATTGTGCTGTAACAATAGTATGCAATTAACACAGTGTTCACTTATTCTCATGTGGAAGTGTAGTATTGTGCTGTAACAATAGTATGCAATTAACACAGTGCCCACTTATTCTCATGTGGAAGTGTGGTATTGTGCTGTAACAATAGTATGCAGTTAACACAGTGCCCACTTGTTCTCATGTGGAAGTGTAGTATTGTGTTGTAACAATTAACGCAGTGCCCACTTATTCTCATGTGGAAGTGTAGTATTGTGCTGTAACAATTAACACAGTGCCCACTTATTCTCATTTGGAAGTGTAGTATTGTGCTGTAACAATAGTATGCAATTAACACAGTGCCCACTTGTTCTCATGTGGAAGTGTAGTATTGTTCTGTAACAAAAGTATGCAATTAACACAGTGCCCACTTATTCTCATGTGGAAGTGTAGCATTGTGCTGTAACAATAGTATGCAATTAACGCAGTGCCCACTTATTCTCATGTGGAAGTGTAGTATTGTGCTGTAACAATAGTATGCAATTAACACAGTGCCCACTTATTCTCATGTGGAAGTGTAGTATTGTGTTGTAACAATTAACGCAGTGCCCACTTATTCTCATGTGGAAGTGTAGTATTGTGTTGTAACAATTAACGCAGTGCCCACTTATTCTCATGTGGAAGTGTAGTATTGTGCTGTAACAATAGTATGCAATTAACGCAGTGCCCACTTATTCTCATGTGGAAGTGTAGTATTGTTCTGTAACAATAGTTATGCAATTAACACAGTGCCCACTTATTCTCGTGTGGAAGTGTAGTATTGTTCTGTAACAATAGTTATGCAATTAACACAGTGCCCACTTATTCTCGTGTGGAAGTGTAGTATTGTGCTGTAACAATAGTATGCAATTAATACAGTGCCCACTTATTCTCATGTGGAAGTGTAGTATTGTGCTGTAACAATAGTATGCAATTAACGCAGTGCCCACTTATTCTCATGTGGAAGTGTAGTATTGTTCTGTAACAATAGTTATGCAATTAACACAGTGCCCACTTATTCTCATGTGGAAGTGTAGTATTGTGCTGTAACAATTAACACAGTGCCCACTTACTCTCATGTGGAAGTGTAGTATTGTGCTGTAACAATAGTATGCAATTAACGCAGTGCCCACTTATTCTCATGTGGAAGTGTAGTATTGTGCTGTAACAATAGTATGCAATTAACGCAGTGCCCACTTATTCTCATGTGGAAGTGTAGTATTGTCTTGTAACAATTAACGCAGTGCCCACTTATTCTCATGTGGAAGTGTAGTATTGTGTTGTAACAATTAACGCAGTGCCCACTTATTCTCATGTGGAAGTGTAGTATTGTGCTGTAACAATAGTATGCAATTAACACAGTGCCCACTTATTCTCATGTGGAAGTGTAGTATTGTCTTGTAACAATTAACGCAGTGCCCACTTATTCTCATGTGGAAGTGTAGTATTGTGTTGTAACAATTAACGCAGTGCCCACTTATTCTCATGTGGAAGTGTAGTATTGTGCTGTAACAATAGTATGCAGTTAACGCAGTGCCCACTTATTCTCATGTGGAAGTGTAGTATTGTGCTGTAACAATAGTATGCAGTTAACGCAGTGTCCACTTATTCTCATGTGGAAGTGTAGTATTGTGCTGTAACAATAGTATGCAATTAAAGCAGTGCCCACTTATTCTCATGTGGAAGTGTAGCATTGTGCTGTAAGAATAGTATGCAATTAACGCAGTACCCACGTATTCTCGTGTGGAAGTGTAGTATTGTGCTGTAACAATTAACACAGTGCCCACTTATTCTCATGTGGAAGTGTAGTATTGTGCTGTAACAATAGTATGCAGTTAACACAGTGCCCACTTATTCTCATGTGGAAGTGTAGTATTGTGCTGTAACAAAAGTATGCAATTAACACAGTGCGCACTTGTTCTCATGTGGAAGTGTAGTATTGTTCTGTAACAAAAGTATGCAATTAACACAGTGCCCACTTACTCTCATGTGGAAGTGTAGTATTGTGCTGTAACAATTAACACAGTCCCCACTTATTCTCATGTGGAAGTGTAGTATTGTGCTGTAACAATTAACATTGTCCCCACTTATTCTCATGTGGAAGTGTAGTATTGTGCTGTAACAATAGTATGCAATTAACGCAGTGCCCACTTATTCTCATGTGGAAGTGTAGTATTGTGCTGTAACAAAAGTATGCAATTAACACAATGCCCACTTATTCTCATGTGGAAGTGTAGTATTGTGCTGTAACAATTAACACAGTCCCCACTTATTCTCATGTGGAAGTGTAGTATTCTGTAACAATAGTTATGCAATTAACACAGTGCCCACTTATTCTCATGTGGAAGTGTAGTATTGTGCTGTAAGAATAGTATGCAATTAACACAGTGCCCACGTATTCTCGTGTGGAAGTGTAGTATTGTGCTGTAACAATTAACACAGTGCCCACTTATTCTCATGTGGAAGTGTAGTATTGTGCTGTAACAATAGTATGCAATTAACACAGTGCCCACTTATTCTCATGTGGAAGTGTAGTATTGTCTTGTAACAATTAACGCAGTGTCCACTTATTCTCATGTGGAAGTGTAGTATTGTGTTGTAACAATTAACGCAGTGCCCACTTATTCTCATGTGGAAGTGTAGTATTGTGCTGTAACAATAGTATGCAATTAAAGCAGTGCCCACTTATTCTCATGTGGAAGTGTAGCATTGTGCTGTAAGAATAGTATGCAATTAACGCAGTACCCACGTATTCTCGTGTGGAAGTGTAGTATTGTGCTGTAACAATTAACACAGTGCCCACTTATTCTCATGTGGAAGTGTAGTATTGTGCTGTAACAATAGTATGCAATTAACGCAGTGTCCACTTATTCTCATGTGGAAGTGTAGTATTGTGCTGTAACAAAAGTATGCAATTAACACAGTGCGCACTTGTTCTCATGTGGAAGTGTAGTATTGTTCTGTAACAAAAGTATGCAATTAACACAGTGCCCACTTATTCTCATGTGGAAGTGTAGTATTGTGCTGTAAAAATTAACACAGTCCCCACTTATTCTCATGTGGAAGTGTAGTATTGTGCTGTAACAATTAACACAGTCCCCACTTATTCTCATGTGGAAGTGTAGTATTGTGCTGTAACAATTAACATTGTCCCCACTTATTCTCATGTGGAAGTGTAGTATTGTGCTGTAACAATAGTATGCAATTAACGCAGTGCCCACTTATTCTCATGTGGAAGTGTAGTATTGTGCTGTAACAAAAGTATGCAATTAACACAATGCCCACTTATTCTCATGTGGAAGTGTAGTATTGTGCTGTAACAATTAACACAGTCCCCACTTATTCTCATGTGGAAGTGTAGTATTCTGTAACAATAGTTATGCAATTAACACAGTGCCCACTTATTCTCATGTGGAAGTGTAGTATTGTGCTGTAAGAATAGTATGCAATTAACACAGTGCCCACGTATTCTCGTGTGGAAGTGTAGTATTGTGCTGTAACAATTAACACAGTGCCCACTTATTCTCGTGTGGAAGTGTAGTATTGTGCTGTAACAATTAACACAGTGTCCACTTATTCTCATGTGGAAGTGTAGTATTGTGCTGTAACAATTAACACAGTGCCCACTTATTATCATGTGGAAGTGTAGTATTGTGCTGTAACAATTAACGCAGTGCCCACTTATTCTCATGTGGAAGTGTAGTATTGTGTTGTAACAATTAACGCAGTGCCCACTTATTCTCATGTGGAAGTGTAGTATTGTGCTGTAACAATTAACGCAGTGCCCACTTATTCTCATGTGGAAGTGTAGTATTGTGCTGTAACAATAGTATGCAATTAACACAGTGCCCACTTATTCTCATGTGGAAGTGTAGTATTGTGTTGTAACAATTAACGCAGTGCCCACTTATTATCATGTGGAAGTGTAGTATTGTGCTGTAACAATTAACACAGTGCCCACTTATTCTCATGTGGAAGTGTAGTATTGTGCTGTAACAATAGTATGCAATTAACACAGTGTCCACTTATTCTCATGTGGAAGTGTAGTATTGTGTTGTAACAATTAACACAGTGCCCACTTATTCTCATGTGGAAGTGTAGTATTGTGCTGTAAGAATAGTATGCAATTAACACAGTGCCCACTTATTCTCATGTGGAAGTGTAGTATTGTGTTGTAACAATTAACACAGTGCCCACTTATTCTCATGTGGAAGTGTAGTATTGTGCTGTAACAATTAACACAGTGCCCACTTATTCTCATGTGGAAGTGTAGTATTGTGCTGTAACAATAGTATGCAATTAACGCAGTGCCCACTTATTCTCATGTGGAAGTGTAGTATTGTGCTGTAACAATAGTATGCAATTAACACAGTGCCCACTTATTCTCATGTGGAAGTGTAGTATTGTGTTGTAACAATTAACACAGTGCCCACTTATTCTCATGTGGAAGTGTAGTATTGTGCTGTAACAATTAACACAGTGCCCACTTATTCTTATGTGGAAGTGTAGTATTGTGCTGTAACAATTAACACAGTGCCCACTTATTCTCATGTGGAAGTGTAGTATTGTGCTGTAACAATAGTATGCAATTAACACAGTGCCCACTTATTCTCATGTGGAAGTGTAGTATTGTGTTGTAACAATTAACACAGTGTCCACTTATTCTTATGTGGAAGTGTAGTATTGTGCTGTAACAATTAACACAGTGCCCACTTATTCTCATGTGGAAGTGTAGTATTGTGCTGTAACAATAGTTATGCAATTAACACGGTGCCCACTTATCCTCATGTGGAAGTGTAGTATTGTTCTGTAACAATAGTTATGCAATTAACAGTGCCCACTTATTCTCATGTGGAAGTGTAGTATTGTGCTGTAACAATAGCATGCAATTAAAGCAGTGCCCACTTATTCTCATGTGGAAGTGTAGTATTGTGCTGTAACAATAGTATGCAATTAACGCAGTGCCCACGTATTCTCATGTGGAAGTGTAGTATTGTGCTGTAACAATTAACACAGTCCCCACTTATTCTCATGTGGAAGTGTAGTATTGTGGTTTAACAATAGTATGCAGTTAACACAGTGCCCACTTATTCTCATGTGGAAGTGTAGTATTGTGCTGTAACAATAGTTATGCAATTAACACGGTGCCCACTTATCCTCATGTGGAAGTGTAGTATTGTGCTGTAACAATAGCATGCAATTAAAGCAGTGCCCACTTATTCTCATGTGGAAGTGTAGCATTGTGCTGTAAGAATAGTATGCAGTTAACGCAGTACCCACGTATTCTCGTGTGGAAGTGTAGTATTGTGCTGTAACAATTAACGCAGTGCCCACTTATTCTCATGTGGAAGTGTAGTATTGTGCTGTAACAATTAACGCAGTGCCCACTTATTCTCATGTGGAAGTGTAGTATTGTGCTGTAACAATTAACGCAGTGCCCACTTATTCTCATGTGGAAGTGTAGTATTGTGCTGTAACAATAGTATGCAATTAACACAGTGTCCACTTATTCTCATGTGGAAGTGTAGTATTGTGCTGTAACAATAGGATGCAATTAACACAGTGCCCACTTATTCTCATGTGGAAGTGTAGTATTGTGCTGTAACAATAGGATGCAATTAACACAGTGCCCACTTATTCTCATGTGGAAATGTAGTATTGTGCTGTAACAATAGTATGCAGTTAACACAGTGCCCACTTATTCTCGTGTGGAAGTGTAGTATTGTGCTGTAACAATAGTATGCAATTAACACAGTGCCCACTTATTCTTATGTGGAAGTGTGGTATTGTGCTGTAACAATAGTATGCAGTTAACACAGTGCCCACTTATTCTCGTGTGGAAGTGTGGTATTGTGCTGTAACAATAGTATGCAATTAATGCAGTGCCCACTTATTCTCATGTGGAAGTGTAGTATTGTGCTGTAACAATAGTATGCAGTTAACACAGTGCCCACTTATTCTTATGTGGAAGTGTGGTATTGTGCTGTAACAATAGTATGCAATTAATGCAGTGCCCACTTATTCTCGTGTGGAAGTGTAGTATTGTGTTGTAACAATTAATGCAGTGCCCACTTATTCTCATGTGGAAATGTAGTATTGTGCTGTAACAATAGTATGCAATTAATGCAGTGCCCACTTATTCTCGTGTGGAAGTGTAGTATTGTGTTGTAACAATTAACACAGTGCCCACTTATTCTCATGTGGAAGTGTAGTATTGTGCTGTAACAATAGTATGCAATTAACACAGTGCCCACTTATTCTCATGTGGAAGTGTAGTATTGTGCTGTAACAATAGTATGCAATTAACACAGTGCCCACTTATTCTCATGTGGAAGTGTAGTATTGTGCTGTAACAATAGTATGCAATTAACACAGTGCCCACTTATTCTCATGTGGAAGTGTAGTATTGTGCTGTAACAATAGTATGCAATTAACGCAGTACCCACGTATTCTCATGTGGAAGTGTAGTATTGTGCTGTAACAATAGTATGCAATTAACACAGTGCCCACTTATTCTCATGTGGAAGTGTAGTATTGTGTTGTAACAATTAACGCAGTGCCCACTTATTCTCATGTGGAAGTGTAGTATTGTGCTGTAACAATTAACACAGTGCCCACTTATTCTCATGTGGAAGTGTAGTATTGTGCTGTAACAATTAACACAGTGCCCACTTATTCTCATGTGGAAGTGTAGTATTGTGCTGTAACAATTAACGCAGTGCCCACTTATTCTCATGTGGAAGTGTAGTATTGTGCTGTAACAATAGTATGCAATTAACACAGTGCCCACTTATTCTCATGTGGAAGTGTAGTATTGTGTTGTAACAATTAACGCAGTGCCCACTTATTCTCATGTGGAAGTGTAGTATTGTCTTGTAACAATTAACACAGTGCCCACTTATTCTCGTGTGGAAGTGTAGTATTGTGCTGTAACAATAGTATGCAATTAACACAGTGCCCACTTACTCTCATGTGGAAGTGTAGTATTGTGCTGTAACAATTAACACAATGCCCACGTATTCTCATGTGGAAGTGTAGTATTGTGCTGTAACAATTAACGCAGTGCCCACGTATTCTCATGTGGAAGTGTAGTATTGTGCTGTAACAATAGTATGCAATTAACACAGTGCCCACTTACTCTCATGTGGAAGTGTAGTATTGTGCTGTAACAATTAACACAATGCCCACGTATTCTCATGTGGAAGTGTAGTATTGTGCTGTAACAATAGTATGCAATTAACACAGTGCCCACTTATTCTCATGTGGAAGTGTAGTATTGTGTTGTAACAATTAACGCAGTGCCCACTTATTCTCATGTGGAAGTGTAGTATTGTGCTGTAACAATTAACATTGTCCCCACTTATTCTCATGTGGAAGTGTAGTATTGTGCTGTAACAATAGTATGCAATTAACGCAGTGCCCACTTATTCTCATGTGGAAGTGTAGTATTGTGCTGTAACAAAAGTATGCAATTAACACAGTGCCCACTTATTCTCATGTGGAAGTGTAGTATTGTGCTGTAACAAAAGTATGCAATTAACACAGTGTCCACTTATTCTCATGTGGAAGTGTGGTATTGTGCTGTAACAATAGTATGCAGTTAACACAGTGCCCACTTATTCTCATGTGGAAGTGTGGTATTGTGCTGTAACAATAGTATGCAATTAATGCAGTGCCCACTTATTCTCGTGTGGAAGTGTGGTATTGTGTTGTAACAATTAACGCAGTGCCCACTTATTCTCATGTGGAAGTGTAGTATTGTGCTGTAACAATAGTATGCAATTAACACAGTGTCCACTTATTCTCATGTGGAAGTGTAGTATTGTGTTGTAACAATTAACGCAGTGCCCACTTATTCTCATGTGGAAGTGTAGTATTGTGCTGTAACAATTAACGCAGTGCCCACTTATTCACATGTGGAAGTGTAGTATTGTGCTGTAACAATAGTATGCAATTAACACAGTGTCCACTTATTCTCATGTGGAAGTGTAGTATTGTGTTGTAACAATTAACGCAGTGCCCACTTATTCTCATGTGGAAGTGTAGTATTGTGCTGTAACAATAGTATGCAATTAACGCAGTGCCCACTTATTCTCATGTGGAAGTGTAGTATTGTCTTGTAACAATTAACGCAGTGCCCACTTATTCTCATGTGGAAGTGTAGTATTGTGTTGTAACAATTAACACAGTGCCCACTTATTCTCATGTGGAAGTGTAGTATTGTGCTGTAACAATAGTATGCAGTTAACGCAGTGCCCACTTATTCTCATGTGGAAGTGTAGTATTGTGCTGTAACAATAGTATGCAGTTAACGCAGTGTCCACTTATTCTCATGTGGAAGTGTAGTATTGTGCTGTAACAATAGTATGCAATTAACGCAGTGCCCACTTATTCTCATGTGGAAGTGTAGTATTGTCTTGTAACAATTAACGCAGTGCCCACTTATTCTCATGTGGAAGTGTAGTATTGTGTTGTAACAATTAACACAGTGCCCACTTATTCTCATGTGGAAGTGTAGTATTGTGCTGTAACAATAGTATGCAGTTAACGCAGTGCCCACTTATTCTCATGTGGAAGTGTAGTATTGTGCTGTAACAATAGTATGCAGTTAACGCAGTGTCCACTTATTCTCATGTGGAAGTGTAGTATTGTGCTGTAACAATAGTATGCAATTAACACAGTGTCCACTTATTCTCATGTGGAAGTGTAGTATTGTGTTGTAACAATTAACGCAGTGCCCACTTATTCTCATGTGGAAGTGTAGTATTGTGCTGTAACAATAGTATGCAATTAACGCAGTGCCCACTTATTCTCATGTGGAAGTGTAGTATTGTCTTGTAACAATTAACGCAGTGCCCACTTATTCTCATGTGGAAGTGTAGTATTGTGTTGTAACAATTAACACAGTGCCCACTTATTCTCATGTGGAAGTGTAGTATTGTGCTGTAACAATAGTATGCAATTAACACAGTGCCCACTTATTCTCATGTGGAAGTGTAGTATTGTCTTGTAACAATTAACGCAGTGCCCACTTATTCTCATGTGGAAGTGTAGTATTGTGCTGTAACAATAGCATGCAATTAACGCAGTGCCCACTTATTCTCATGTGGAAGTGTAGTATTGTGTTGTAACAATTAACGCAGTGCCCACTTATTCTCATGTGGAAGTGTAGCATTGTGTTGTAACAATTAACACAGTGCCCACTTATTCTCATGTGGAAGTGTAGTATTGTGTTGTAACAATTAACGCAGTGCCCACTTATTCTCATGTGGAAGTGTAGTATTGTGCTGTAACAATAGTATGCAATTAACACAGTGTTCACTTATTCTCATGTGGAAGTGTAGTATTGTGCTGTAACAATAGTATGCAATTAACACAGTGCCCACTTACTCTCATGTGGAAGTGTAGTATTGTGCTGTAACAATTAACACAATGCCCACGTATTCTCATGTGGAAGTGTAGTATTGTGCTGTAACAATAGTATGCAATTAACACAGTGCCCACTTATTCTCATGTGGAAGTGTAGTATTGTGCTGTAACAATAGTATGCAATTAACACAGTACCCACGTATTCTCATGTGGAAGTGTAGTATTGTGCTGTAACAATAGTATGCAATTAACAGAATGCCCACTTATTCTCATGTGGAAGTGTAGTATTGTGCTGTAACAATAGTATGCAATTAACGCAGTGCCCACTTATTCTCGTGTGGAAGTGTAGTATTGTGCTGTAACAATTAACACAGTGCCCACTTATTCTCATGTGGAAGTGTAGTATTGTGTTGTAACAATTAACGCAGTGCCCACTTATTCTCATGTGGAAGTGTAGTATTGTGCTGTAACAATTAACGCAGTGCCCACTTATTCTCATGTGGAAGTGTAGTATTGTGCTGTAACAATTAACACAGTGCCCACTTATTCTCGTGTGGAAGTGTAGTATTGTGCTGTAACAATTAACACAGTGCCCACTTATTCTCGTGTGGAAGTGTAGTATTGTGCTGTAACAATTAACACAGTGCCCACTTATTCTCATGTGGAAGTGTAGTATTGTGTTGTAACAATTAACGCAGTGCCCACTTATTCTCATGTGGAAGTGTAGTATTGTGCTGTAACAATTAACGCAGTGCCCACTTATTCTCATGTGGAAGTGTAGTATTGTGCTGTAACAATAGTATGCAATTAACACAGTGCCCACTTATTCTCATGTGGAAGTGTAGTATTGTGTTGTAACAATTAACGCAGTGCCCACTTATTCTCATGTGGAAGTGTAGTATTGTGTTGTAACAATTAACGCAGTGCCCACTTATTCTCATGCGGAAGTGTAGTATTGTGCTGTAACAATAGTATGCAATTAACACAGTGCCCACTTATTCTCATGTGGAAGTGTAGTATTGTGTTGTAACAATTAACGCAGTGCCCACTTATTCTCATGTGGAAGTGTAGTATTGTGCTGTAACAATAGTATGCAATTAACACAGTGCCCACTTATTCTCATGTGGAAGTGTAGTATTGTGCTGTAACAATAGCATGCAATTAAAGCAGTGCCCACTTATTCTCATGTGGAAGTGTAGTATTGTGCTGTAACAATTAACACAGTGCCCACTTATTCTCGTGTGGAAGTGTAGTATTGTGCTGTAACAATTAACACAGTGCCCACTTATTCTCATGTGGAAGTGTAGTATTGTGTTGTAACAATTAACGCAGTGCCCACTTATTCTCATGTGGAAGTGTAGTATTGTGCTGTAACAATTAACGCAGTGCCCACTTATTCTCATGTGGAAGTGTAGTATTGTGCTGTAACAATAGTATGCAATTAACACAGTGCCCACTTATTCTCATGTGGAAGTGTAGTATTGTGTTGTAACAATTAACGCAGTGCCCACTTATTCTCATGTGGAAGTGTAGTATTGTGTTGTAACAATTAACGCAGTGCCCACTTATTCTCATGTGGAAGTGTAGTATTGTGCTGTAACAATAGTATGCAATTAACACAGTGCCCACTTATTCTCATGTGGAAGTGTAGTATTGTGTTGTAACAATTAACACAGTGCCCACTTATTCTCATGTGGAAGTGTAGTATTGTGCTGTAACAATAGTATGCAATTAACACAGTGCCCACTTACTCTCATGTGGAAGTGTAGTATTGTGCTGTAACAATTAACACAATGCCCACGTATTCTCATGTGGAAGTGTAGTATTGTGCTGTAACAATAGTATGCAGTTAACACAGTGCCCACTTATTCTCATGTGGAAGTGTGGTATTGTGCTGTAACAATAGTATGCAGTTAACACAGTGCCCACTTATTCTCGTGTGGAAGTGTGGTATTGTGCTGTAACAATAGTATGCAATTAACGCAGTGCCCACTTATTCTCGTGTGGAAGTGTGGTTTTGTGCTGTAACAATAGTATGCAATTAATGCAGTGCCCACTTATTCTTATGTGGAAGTGTGGTATTGTGCTGTAACAATAGTATGCAATTAATGCAGTGCCCACTTATTCTTATGTGGAAGTGTAGCATTGTGCTGTAACAATTAACACAGTCCCCACTTATTCTCATGTGGAAGTGTAGTATTGTGCTGTAACAAAAGTATGCAATTAACACAATGCCCACTTATTTTCATGTCTAAGTGTAGTATTGTGCTGTAACAATAGTATGCAATTGACACAGTGCCCACTTATTCTCATGTGGAGGTATTCTTCATGTATTTTATCATATTTATAAAAGGATGCACTCTACAGATACCACTTCATTCTGAGGTGGTAGGGATCTGCGTTTCTTTATTTACACACAGTAACAACACAGAGCCAGTGGTGTGCTGTCGATTCTGCTCCCTGTCGGTAACTTTCTTGTGAGATCATAGTGTTAGTGTGCACCCCTTATATCAGAGGTGTGCTCTTTAGCTTTACATGGGGAGTCACTGTAATAAGTTTTGCAGTAGGTGTTTTTATTATTTCTCTCAGACAGCTGCAGTGTCTTCATATCTTCGAAACAAACTGGAAAGTAGTCTGTCCATTTCCAAGAAGACCAGGTAGAACAGGAAACACATGCTATAAAAACGTACTCTTCTACGTTTTTCTCCTGATTACTACTTTGGAGACCAGCAGTTTGGCATTTAGTTGTAAGTCTAGAATAAAATAAACATCTAATAGTATATACCGAATTTTGTATACCGAATGAAGAAAAGTCAGCAAATTGGTAAAGATGGAAACTGTGTAACCATGTCTACAATTGGCAGACCAAAATGCAGCAACGTTGCCTTGTATTGTAATAGCATAGCCTATATTTACTTATCTAGACAAGCATGTTCTGAAATAAATGCTTCCTACAGTTCTTGTGCAGCATTAACAGTGAAAGTTATTGTGGAGTACAAGTTAATGATTCTGTAGGGACTGGCTTCTTAACTGTAAACTGGGAGCCTAACATTGAAATAAGTTTGTGTAGAACATTAACTGCAAAGTGATGTCACCATTAACTCACTTCTGATGCCTTATTTTTGTGTGTGTGATTTCCTAGCTGACTGCTGTTTTACTTCAGTAGATTTTTAGCTGCACAAAAGACTCTGCTATTCATTTATTTTAAGAACACAAAAACAATGCCTTTCTGCGTCATTTCGTAGTTGCTAAAATATTGCATTTGAGCGATTGCCATTTTGTATTAAACTGAATTGCAGGCTCACTGTTTTATGATGAAGTTAAAGTAACATTTTAATAATGAAAATAGACATTTCTGTTAATGTGAATGCTACGCATTTTACTTGCAATGCAAAATGCTTTAGTTGGCTGTATTGGAAATGATAGGCTTTTAGCAAGTGTGACCCAAGATGGAATGCGGCCAGCAAACTGCATTCCTGCAGAGCAGGCTGTTGGTTTCATAAATCAGGACATTCATTCTGTCAGAGGAAGAGTGAGCATTCTGCTTCTCAAAGTGTGGCACCTGCAGTGAAATTTACATGTAAAGATTATGTTTCTGCAGTTAAATTGCACGGGTTTGCAGTTGCTTAATATTCTTTACAAATCGTTGTACTATATTTTGGGATTGCAGGTGTTCTTGAGATGTTTTAGTGCTGATTCTTATGTTGTTAACCTGGCATCATTATAGTATGGATTTAATAGCTCAGCCTAACCATAATGATACTTTCCAGTTCAGTGGGGTGGGAGTAATCTTATTAAAATGCCAAATATTTAATAGTCAGTCTGCCTTGTCTGAATACTACTATAGCACTGTGCTGTAAAATTCTTCAGGAAGCCATGCATAATGCTTGAGTTAATCCCTTTCAGTACTTAGTGAATGCTACATTTCTAGCCTGCCAGCTATTCTCGTTTTGCTATCTGGAGAGATTTGGAAGTTTGTTTCCTTCTTAGTTGCTGCATATGTCTATCATGCCTCCTTCCTGCACTTCTAAAGTTGTTTGTTTTTGCAGAGGTAATTTGTTTAAATTCTAGTTGCTGTGCAGACCTGTACACTAGTAAGCACATGTCCTTTTGCCTGGTATTAACAAGTATAAGGTGGTACATTTTATTGCTTTATTTCTTTTATTTAAATTTCATTAGTCTGTCAGTCCCAATAGATTTGTCACCTGTTTTCTGAAGGGGCATGAGTTGATATTCCTACTTATCTGGAAGTTTGACCAGGACACCAAGCAAAACTGTATTATAACAATATTGTCTGTTTTGTGTATCAATGTGGTGCATTTTATAGTATACAAAGGAAACTCTGATTTCAGATTTATTTTCAGATAAAAGACAAGCTCAGCTTCCCGCAAACAAACAGTAAAAGTAGTATCTTAGTCTTTTCAAAATCTAAAAGCAAATTATTACGTACAGCACTTCCAGATCTCTTTATCCACTCCAGTGTGTATTTCTGCAAGGCTTAACATCGTGGGTACCAGCCCTCATCCCTTTTTGCTTCCAGGATGTCATTTGAGCTGTAACCTTCAGGAATACCACTTTCCTTCTGTCTCTGTTGCTCCTTCGAGATTCACTCCAGTTTCTTGCCTATATCCAGAGGTCAGGAATCTCCTGCTTCGGTAGATAGTGCCCATTGTATGCTCCAAATGCACCTGTTCCCTGCTGAAACGTGTCTCTCTGCTCTGTGTCTTTCATGATCCATTTTGTTAAAGGTGCAGGCAGTTCTACTGGACATAAACCCACAGTGAGGAGTTAATTTTCCGGATCCATTACTCTTGCAAGTGCTGCATTCTGTTTTCATTTTGTGTTATTAACTGTAAATGTGTTCTGATATTTAAAAGTTTTAAACATCCCTTAGTTTTTTTTTTTTTTTTTTTTGTAAGTGCTGTGGGGGCTTTTATATCCCCCTGACTACTGGTTACTTGTTGAAATGAGACAGTGGATTACTGTTTCATGCAGAACCTCAGAAGGGCAGCACCCCACCATCCACAGTGATGCACTGCAGTGATAGTATTGGGTAAGAAATCCAAAAACCTGGTGTTGAAATATTACCTGCTATCTTGGGTGTTTTAGTAACAAAGGCAGTTGTGCTACCTATTGAACCTGTGACACTGACGTGAGCATTAATTGAACCTGTCACACGTGAGCGTTAATTGAACCTGTGATGCTGACGTGGACATTAATTAAACCTGTGACACTGACGTGATCATTAATTGAACCTGTCACACTGACATGAGCATTAATTGAACCTTTGACACTGATGTGAGCATTAATTGAACCTTTGACACTGACGTGAGCATTAATTGAACCTGTCACACTGACGTGAGCATTAATTGAACCTGTGACACTGACGTGAGCATTAATGCTGCTGTAAATTTGTCTGTTAATAGGTTCATAGTAGGTTACTAGGCTAATGGCCCTAGGGCCTTTACAAGTGTAGCCATGAAAAACCCAGAGTACCCTAGTTGTTTGCAGGGTGATACTATGATCAGCACTGAGTGCCCCTGTCCATGAGAGCCATTTGTGCCACCTCCAGGGTGAATTTGTGGTTTCCATCCAGTTGTCAAAGTTGCGCTTAAATAGTCTCATTGAGGATCTCTGTTCCACATGAAATGGGAGCTTATTGCAGAGGAGTGGCATTCTCTGGGAGACGTATCTCTTGCACAGGTTCTATTAATGTCACATGCTAGGTTGAAATCTCTGGAGCGAGTGACTCTTGTCTCATTTGCTTTTCGAATGTGCAGCGTTTCCATTAGGGCAGGATCAGAGACTGCTCTGTAGGCCAGGCACAGGTTGCCTGTCAGCCTGTACAATACAGAGTACAGTGATCGATCTTTCAGCCTTTCCCTGTAGGTCATGTTATGGAGGCCCTAAATTCTCTTGGTTAAAAACCACTGTAGTCTCTCCATCTGCTGCAGGTGTCTGGTGAGGTACATACAGAAGGGATCATTGTACTTAATCAGTGGTCTGATAAGGGCCGAGTACAGCGGAGTAATAACCTCCCTGGTCTTGGATGCATTGCCCTTATTTATGAGATGGGCACTGTAGAAGGCTTTCTTCACTACTGTGGACACATGGTGATTGAATCAACCTGCGTTCTCATGTTTTGAACCATTGTGTTTGAGCTTAGAGAAGTGTTCTCTATACCATAACTAGCAGGGGCCACTTGTCTGCCAAAAGGGATAATGAGGCATTTTTTGCATTTAGTTTCAGTCCATGCACCTGGCACCAGTCGTTTGTCTGCTTCAGTCCCTGCTGTAATATCTTTGTCACTGGAAAACTCTGCACCCAGTTTACAGTCGTCTGCAAACTTAGTAAGCCACAGGTCATCAACTTTTGACTGGACTTCAGAAAAATAAATTGCAAACAGTAGAAGGCCTAGTACAGATCCTTGTGGTACACCACTGGTAACTGGTCTACTGGCTGAGGTGGATTATCTAACTTTAACAGTGTGCATTCTATTAGTGAGCCAGTTTGCTATCCATCTAGTAATGAATGGGTTGATACCCAATTGGAAGAGTTTCTCAATGATCCCTGAGTGGAGAATTGTGTCAAATGCCTTGGCTAAGTTAAGATAGCCTGTGTGTGCTGCTTAACCCTCATCCAGGGCTTTGGTGACTTTCTCAGAGAAGTTCACCAGGTTTAATAAGCAAGTTCTGCCCTTTATGAAACTGGGTTGGGTCAAGAGTTTGAAAGTTACCTGTGTCCTGGTTGATAAGGTCCATGATGATTCTTTCCATGGCCTTGCAGATAAGGCTGGTCAGGCTAATGGCTCTATAGTTCCCAGGGTCAGTTGATTGGCCCCCTTTATGCAAGGGGATTACTGTTACTGTTGTTCACTCCTCCGGCACAAAAATCAGTACTCTAGCTGTGGTTAAAGAGATGACTAAGTGGTTCCACTAGGTCTTGTTTTAGATTATTTAGTATGCAGCCTGGGATGTTATCTGATCCCATAGAGGATGTATTTTTGACCTTGGAGGGAGAGCTTGAATGACCTGTTCTTTGGAGATAAAAGGTAGAGGACAGGTGTCAGGAATGCTATGGAGTATGGCTGGTGGGAACAGGGGTGTGAAATTGTCACCAAATCTGTTGGCCAGCAGGTCGGCAGTTTCTTCAAGTTCTGTGTGAGTGTGCCATCCACTGTTAAGTTTGGCACATGGCTGGGTATTCCCTTTGAGGTTTTGGACATAGTTAAAGAATGCCTTGTTATTGTCTTTAGCTAGGGATGCCAGTCTAGTCTTGTGACTTGCTGTAGAAGACTTGAAAAAGGTTTTTGATTTGCTTGTTTAGGCTGTGTAGGAGAGTTTTCCTTTGCTGAGTACATTCCTTCTTTTTAGATATCAGTTTCTTTCTTTTGTTATAATGCTTATTTTTACTTGCAGTCTACCAGGAAAGATTGTTTTTGTGAAAGGACCCGGTTTTAGTCTCATCAGGTACTGCCGAGATTTGCTTAAGTGGCTATTGAGGGTGTTTGTGTACTTCTCCGCATAGGAGTAGTTGTTGCTTGTTTTAGCAGGGGCTTTGAAACCATTTATACCATCGCTTAGGAGGTGATAGTTTACTTTGAAGAAATGTTTTTATTTATTGTTTTGCTCCTGTGCGGGTGTCTGGTCTGATCTTTACTTCAAATGAGACAGCTTTATGGTTTGACCTGACTAGGAAGGGTAGCACACTGGGGGTAGTACAGTAGACCCTCGTGTTGGTAAGTACTAGGTCTAGGACATTTGAGCCCCTTGTTGGGATGCAAATTCACTGTTCCAGTGCATTTGAGTTAACAAAGTCCAGGAACCTCAGCGTGTTCGTGTTTGTGCTTGTGTAAGTCTCCCAGTTGATGGATGGGTAGTTGAAATCTCCCATGACCAAGGTGTTTGGCTCCATACTGAGCAATTCAAACAGGTCCAGGTAGGCGGTGCGTTTCTACTGGTTCATGTTGGGGGACCTGTAGCTAGCTATGATATGGTAGGGTGTTTTGCCTATAGTTGTTTGAACCTAGAGAAGTCCAAGAGAGTTGTACTGTTTCACCAGTTGTGAGGTGTATTTGGATTTAATGAAAATGGTTACACCTCCACCCTTGGTTCTTTCATGCTCGTTTTGGGGTCTGAATGTTTGAAAGGCATTGCAGCCCTGCATGGCCTGGGTACTCTCTGTGACCTTTAATCAAGTCTCAGCATCTTCCAACGTGAGGAGTGCTTCCAGGGAGTGCAGCCTACTGTTCAGACTCCTAGCATTAAGCAGCATGATCCTGTGTTTGTCTGTAGGGCATTTTTCTATGTTGGAAGTTTTGTTGTTTTGACATAACCTAAAAAAGGGTCTTTGGGGGGAGGCAAGTGTCTTTGCCAATATATTAAAGCCTTGAGGAGACAGGTGAAGGCCATCTCTAGTGAAGCATTGAGGTCTACTGACCATGTCTTCCCAGGCTGACAGATACTGGATCCCCTTGGAGTAACATCAGAATCTAAACCAATTGTTAAAATCACTCATTTTTTTTGTTTGTACTGTGGCATCATCTGAGGTGAAGGTAGGATTTTGCTTTAGGCTAGGGACATACCTGCCTGGCACACACAATCTGAGAGCTCTATCATGTCTCTCTTCATCTAGTCCAGGGAGGTACATCTGAAGTTAGTCACTCCAACATGTACTATGACAGAGTCATAACAGTAATTGCTGCTGAGTGACTTGGCAGATCCTGGCACCTGACAGGCAGCTGACCGTGGCCTTCTCCTTGTCCAGCCTGGTGAGTGGGATGTCTGTATGTCTCACTGTCAAGTCACCTATGACTAGGAAATGTGGTTTAGAAGTGTTTTGCCTTACGGGCTTGATTTCTGAGACACTGCTATACGTGTTATGTGTACTGGTAGATTCTATTCGTGTACCAGTATGGGAGGGTTGTCTGCATTTGGAAGGTCTCTGGTCTTTTGGTAAGCTCTTGGTGATTACATCCACGTATGTGTATTTCTTTTGTGACTTTATCTTTTTGCCTCCCGCAAACTAGGAATTACCTGTTGCGATGGACAGTCAGGTTCCTAACATTTCTCCAGCCAGCCTAACTGACATGGGTATCCTGAGGCAATGTAGCAATTGCCTCATGTATACTGACAACCACTTGCTCCTAAAGAAAACAAATACTTTATGTGAGAGATGTCACTATACCATGAATCTTGAATTAGTCCTCTTATGTAAACAATAAAGAAGACATCAAAAAGGTGAACCTTTTTAATGTCTTCTTTATTGTTTACATAAGAGGACTAATTCAGGATTCATGGTATAGTGACATCTCTCACATAATGTATTTGTTTTCTTTAGGAGCAGGTGGTTGTCAGTATACATGAGGCAATTGCTACATTGCCTCAGGATACCCATGTCAGTTAGGCTGGCTGGAGAAATGTTAGGAACCTGACTGTCCATCGCAACAGGTAATTCCTAGTTTGTGGGAGGCAAAAAGATCAGTTATTGCTCTGAGATTAGTAATGGGGCTTAACAGCATCTAGAATTAGCAAACAAAGTGGGGCGATGCTTGACGGTGCTTAGCTGACCTGCCTGCAGTGCGCAACCAAGTTACCTGAAGCGCAGCAGGGAAGCCTGAGAGGCTTCCACTGAGTTGTGTTTAGGGAAGAAATGTGATTCTAGGCATTTGCATCTATACAAGGCACCACTATCCCCTGTTGCACAGGTACTTGCAAACTCAGTGTTTAAATACAAACTAATTTAAACAGTTCTAACACAATCTACCGATAGAAAAGCCCCTCACAGAGCCTTTATTCCAACAGTCTCCAACTCAGATGGGTCTTGTGCTACACACTTCTGCCGCAAAGGTACACAGGGGCCCTCTTAATATAAGATGCCTGGTTTTAGTGCTCAAGTGATACCAAACAGTCTAGATTCAGCAAATCTGAATGTAGCCAATGCCTAGTTAAGGCAGATGGAGCAAAATATACAAGTGCAGAATAAATCAGTAGAGCAGCAAAAACAGTATAAAATGAAGCAACACTTCAGTGAAATACAGTACACAAATGCAAAAAAAAACAGGCTTAAATTCAACTTATTTGCTGGAGATTTCAGTTTTAGATGCACTTCAAATCTATGGCTAAGAACACCAAACTCTGAGCAGTTCCTTCGTTGGTTGGCTCAGACCATTGTAAAAGTAGAGTGCATCTGCTGTCTTGTACCAGTTCTGTACTGCCATTATGCATCCATCAAATGAAGAGGGGTGTGGCAAAGCTTTCAGATCATGTATCTAAAATGGGTCTGAAACTAGTATTGAGCACTATCCTGCCAGCCGTCAAGAAAAATGCCTCTGTGTTCCATTTGAATGATTGAAGTTAGTTTATTGAACGTTAAAACACAGACTCAGATGTTCTTCGCGTTTCACTGTTGCAGTCATCACAGTTGGTTTATCTGTCTGCAGGTAGCCCTCAGCCTGCCTGAATACCAGAGTCTTGGGATTTCTGCGTCAGATGCTGTCGCTCTTCCATGACGTCAGGTCGTCAGGGGTATAAAACATGCAGCTGACGCCATTACATCAATCTTCCTTCCCATGCGGTGCCCAAAGCAGAAGCAGTTTGGGAGTGCCGGTCGGCCAACTCCTGAAATTTTCTTTTTTCGAGTTTCAGACCTGAAGTCTTCTGAAAGTTAAGTACCCCGTTAGGGATCCTTTTTTATTGCTCTAACCGATGTCAGAAAAAAATTATAATTGTCTTGCCTGTGGAAAGCAAATACCTCACAGAAATTTTCATTCTTACTGTGTCACCTGTTTAGGCTCAGAACACGACATCCCTTGCTGTCGGTTTTGTTCCTTGTTCAACGCTCAAACTATTTGTCGTCAGGCAGTTTTTATAGCTAAATTCTTTTGCTGTCAGTCTCCTTACTCCGAAATGGCTTCGATAAACCATCCGACTGCCGATCTTCTGAAAAAAACATAAGGATAAAGACAGAGACAGACCGCATAGGTCCAAGGCTGCCAACGATGTTAACGTTAAGCTAGTCCCCAGTCCACCGGTACTCAGTGAGGCACTTTCGCAGCCCCTGATACCCGCTTCTACAGATTCGCAGGCCTCTACTGAGACTCCTTTTGGAGTCCGGTATGCGGCCAGATGCTTCTTCGACTATGGAACCTGCGGATGTCTCTACCTTGGATGGGTCCTGAGCCGCTGTGCAGGCACTGGCTTCTGAGGGTGTTTTTAGGCCTTCTGATTTTCATATTAAACAGACTACTTCGTTTCAAACCAAAAATACTGAATTTCTCAGGCCTAAAGTTCGCACTATGCCTAGGAAACCGACGACCAAAGCGCAATCTAAGGCCCACATGCCACAAAAACAAATGCTTAGAATGGCTGAGGACCTCATTACTTTTAATTATGGGAAGCCAGCCTTCCCCCCTGATACCTAGAACTGAGTTTCCTTCTGATTCTTCTGATCAGGAATCCGGTAACTCTGATCCTTCTGATTACCAGGACATACCTTTATCTACCTATGAGGATTCTGATGCAGAAGATTCCATTCCCTCTGCTTCCCCTCCAGAAGATTTTTCCTTTGGTGAAATCCTGCACACCCCTGAAGAACATTTCCGCTGGGAGAGCCAGGACTATTCCCAGTCCAAAAAGAGACTCAGAGAATTTTGTAGCTTGCCTCAGCACAGGCCTCTAACTATCCCTCCTGTTCTGGAAATTGCAGATGATGTCTTCTTGGAGTCCAGCCTTACCCCTGATACCTTGCCTCCAGCTCCCAGGAAACCCAACAGGTACTATAGTGTGCCTGACTCCCATAAATTCCTTTTCAAGAATCCTACTGTGGATCCAGAGACCATTTCCCAGGAACCTAAAGACATTAAGGCTACAACTGCTAAAAATCCTACCCCTTTGGACAGGAATTCTAGGGCTTTAGGCAGATGGGGTAAAAAGGTATGCACCTCTGCTACTCTTGCCATTAGGGCTTTAAATTGTCAGTTTCATATGTTAAAGTATCAGCAGCATATTATAGAGCTAATTACACAAAAAATGTTGTTGATTCCTGACTGTGCAGAACACCAAGATTTACAAGAGTTAATGCATTCTGCTAACTAAGTTGATAAACATACTTTACAGTGTGGGCTTGAGGCCTTAGAAGCATCTTGCAGGGCTCCTGTCACTTGGTCTGTTCTTAGAAGGCATGCTTGGCTTAAGGAACAGAACTTGCCAGATCACGTCAAAGCAAAATTACTAGATGCACCATTAAATCAAGAGCGTCTATTTGGCAATAAAGCAGAAGTCGTCCCCAAAAGAATGGAGGAGAAAGCTAAATGTATGCAAACTGTTAAAGGTTTCTTAGAAGTACAGTCACCTAGATTCAGTAGGCATTGGCCTTCAAAAAACTGGTCTTTTCCAGTCCCTTCCAGGCCTTCTCAGTTCAAGCCCAGGGGCAGCAGACCACCAAGACTTCAGTCTCAGGCTATGCACAGATCTAAGCAATGGAGTGCTCCCACATCCAAAACAGGGATCAGTAAGTCACCATCCTATGATAAAATTGCACAATGACTTAAACTCCTCCGAGCCTTGCCCAAGTACTTGCACCTGTAGGAGGGAAACTTGCCCTGCATGCAAAAAACTGGGAATGCATTTCCCAAGACAGATGGGTCTTAAACATTGTTTCCCAGGGATACAAATTCCAGTTCCACTCAATCCCAACCCTAAGCGGATGGCCAGACCTTGCCCCAAACCAGTGGGAAGAGGCCCAAAACAAGTACTTTCTCTTCTCAGTATCAAGGCTATTCAACCTGTCCCAGCAGAACAAAGGAGACAAGGCTTTTATTCCAGACTGTTTCTGGTCCCCAGGAAAGAAAAAACTCCTGGCTTCCTATCCTGGATCTGTCTATTCTCAACACCTTTTTGGTGGTTCCAAAATTCAGAATGGCAACTCTCCAACAGTTACTTACTATGCTTGCCAAGGACTCCTGGTTAGCAACCCTAGACTTAAAAGAAGCTTATCTGCATATCCCCATAAGGGAATCTTGCAGGAAATACCTACGCTTCAGAGCAGGCTCCATGCACTATCAGTTCTCTGCACTTCCCTTTGGCTTATCTACTGCACCCAGGGTATTCACAAAGTGCCTAGCTCCAGCCATTGCATATTGCAGGTAGAGAAGATTTCAAATTTTACCCATACGTGGATGATTGCCTGATTCAGGGGGACAGTCAGGAATTGCTGCTTCAGCACCTGGCATTTGTAAAGAGACTTCTAACTTCACTGGGGTACACCATCAACGAAAGGAAATCACAGCTGGTCCCCAGCCAACAGAATATATTTCTTGGAGCAAGCTTGAACTCAACTTCCCAGATGGCATTCCTCACTCCAGAGAAACAAATTTATTTGACAAACTACTTCAATCTACTGGCCACCAAAACCCAGCTATCTGCAAGAAAAATAGTGCAAGCCCTAGGGTTCATGGCCTCTTGCATTCTACTAATTCCATATGCAAGACTGCATATGAGGAAACTTCAATGGTACCTAAAAAGTCTCTGGTGTCAACATTCTCAGGACCTGGAAACAATGATTCCTAGCATTCCTTGCCTAAGGACAGAGTTTCTTTGGTGGGCAGAGGCCTGCAACTACAACAAGAGACTCCCTTTCACTCTACCCCCTGCCACCCAAACCTTAACAACAGACGCATTAAACTATGCATGGGGGGCTCACATGGCAGGGCAGTGCATTCAGGGCAAATGGAACCCAAAGCAAATGCACCTGCATATCAATCAAAAATAAATGTTAGCTGTACAGAATGCTCTGACAGCTTTCAAAGGCCTTATTCTTCCAGGACTATTGGTAAAGACAGACAGCACCACAGTTATGTGGTACATAAACAAGCAGGGGGGAACCCATTCCTACCCACTCTGCAGACTAGCCATGGCTCTGTGGAACACAGTCTTGACCAACCAAGTGCACCTACAAACTCAATTCCTGCCAGGCAAACTAAATTCACTTGCAAATGACTTAAGCAGAAATCTCATGGACCTACACGAGTGGAAACTGGAACCCAAAATATTCAAGTTTTTGAAGAACAGGTGGGGGGACACCAGAGGTGGACCTTTTTGCTTCCCCTCAAAACTATCACTTGAGCAAATATTGCACAAGAACTCCCCACAACCAACCTTGGAAAGTGGATGCCTTGTCCTTCACCTGGGAAAGCCTCTCAGTCTATGCCTTTCCCCCTCTGCCCCTCCTCTCGAAGGTTCTACTAAAAATCAAACAGGACAAACCAAGGACAATCCTGATTGCACCAGACTGGCCATGCCAGCACTGGTACCCTCTTTTGCGTAGTCTGACAGTGCTACAACAGTGGCACCTGCCTCAGACTCCTTCCCTGCTGTCCCAGATTCTGCACCCTCAGCTACAGACTCTGAACCTTGCAGCCTGGCTAATCCCCTGAACTCATCACCGGCAACCCTCGGTAAGAAGGTGCTGGATGTCATTCTTGAGGCAAGGAGGCCTAGTACTAGGAAATCATATTTAGAAAAGTGGAAAAGATACTGTTCCTGTAGCCAGTCTCATGGGATGGACACAGCTGTGCCCAGTTTACCTCATATTCTAGATTACTTAACAGAAATGCTCCACAAAGGCCTATACTTTTCTTCAATTAAGATTCATGCCTCTGCCATCTCAGCTCATTATAATACTGAGCCACCCCTCTTCTCTCACCCTCTGGTAAAGCAGTTCCTGAGAGGAGCCAAAATTTTAAGACCCCCCAGGAGAGCTCCCTCTCCAGCCTGGGACCTTAACTTTGTATTGGAAAAGCTCACGCTTCCGCCCTTTGAACCTGCTGCTACAATAGAGTTGAAATTCCTCTCATGGAAAACAGCTTTACTTCTAGCCATCACTTCAGCAAGAAGAGTGTCTGAACTGCAGGCCCTCATGGCCGTGGAACCCGTCATTACCTTCCATGTGGACAGGGTTCCCTTCATTACCTTCCATGCGGACAGGGTTCCCTTCATTACCTTCCATGCGGACAGGGTTCCCTTCATTACCTTCCATGCGGACAGGGTTTCCTTCATTACCTTCCATGTGGACAGGGTTTCCCTCAGGACTATCCCATCTTTTCTGCCCACAGTGGTGTCTAGTGTGGCTTTAAACCAGTCCATTCATTTGCCAACTTTTTTCCCTAATTCTCAGAATATAGGGGAAAGGATCCTGGATTCCCTGGATGTGCACAGGCAGCTTAGATTCTATATGGACAGGACTAAGCCTCTCAGAAAATCTGACCAGCTGCTAGTCAGCTTTGCTGCAAGGCCATTTCAAAGCAAACCATTTCTAAATGGGTAGCACACTGCATCCATTTTTGTTACAAGCACCGTGGGAAACCTACCCCCACAGGGGATAAGAACTCATTCCACTAGGGCTACATCTACCTCTACAGCATTTCTCAGGGGAGTCCCTACCAGGGCCATCCTGGAAGCTTCAACCTGGAGCTCTGTACACACTTTCACCAAGCACTACCACTTGCCTGTCTTTTCTAAATCCGGATCTGGATTTGCCACAGCAGTTTTACAGGGTCTGATTGCCAGCCCTAATGCTTCTTAACTACCTCCACCCTTCCTTAGCATTGGGAATCAACCCAAATGTGATGACTGCAACAGTGAAACATGAAGAACATAGTACAGTTGTGTACACTTACCATAAATGTAGATGTTCGAGTGTATTCACCGTTGCAGTCCTGGTTACCCTCCCTCCAGCCTCCTGACTTCTCTTTGCTTCTATCTATCCTGTTTTGGTTTGGCATATCTTATACCATGTGTATTTGCTTTTTGCTGGGGCGTTCCATACCATATAATTGCTTCCTATTTTGGGGGGCACCTGACATCTGGGGCAAGAAAAACTGATGTAATGGCGTCTGCTGCATGTTTTATACCCCTGATGACCTGACCTCATGGATGAGCGACAGCATCCGACGCAGAAATCCCAAGACTCTGGTATTCAGGCCGGCTGAGGGCTGTCTGCAGGCAAATAACCCAAATTTGATGACTGCAACAGTGAATACACTCTAACATCTACATTTTTGGTAAGTGTACACAACTGTACTTTCTGCCGAAATCTCACTTTGCCGAAGTATTAGTTGTTTGAGTTACTTTACAGAGTAGTAGTTAAGCTGGTAAAGAAGTAACTATGCATTAGTCTTGTAGGGATGTATTTTGTATGTTAAAGTTGTTAATAGTGCTGCTTGCTGTTAATGCAGATCTCAGTACAGTGACTACTGGAGATGTATCCTGTCCGTCACTATAGTGCAATATCAGAGTTGGTGTATATTATTTGCAGGGCGGTGTGGGGCATGCCCCCCCCCCTTCAAAAATGTTACAGAATGTGTATTTCTCCATTTGTTTTTATTTAGATTTGTTTTCGGTAGTGTGTAGTTTGGTTAAGTCAGTTTCCGACAAAGTGAGATTTCAGCAGAATGGAGTTGGTATTTTAATGTTCGATAAAGTGTAATTTCAATCATTCAAATAGGACCCTTGTATATGTATATGTGTATATATATATATATATATATATATGTATATGTATATATATATATATATATGTATATATATATGTGTATGTATATATATATATATATATATATATATATATATATATATATATATATCTATATATATATATATCTATATATATATATATATATATATACATACATATATATATATACATACATATATATATATATACATACATATATATATACATACATATGTATAGTTATATATAGATAGATATATAAAGATAGATATGTGTTTATATAGATATGTATATACATACACACACACACACACACACACACACACACACACACACACACACACACACACACTAGCCGGGGAGAAAATTGATTGACAACCACTGCTGCTTTGGTAGGGGTGGCCTGCATTTCTCTCCTGATGGATTCTGTATATTGGCCAAGACTTTCTCTTCTCCCATAGTGGCTCTTTTTTAGGCAAGTCATTTTCCTCAAATTGCCTGTAAAGCCAGTCAAAATCAAAACTGTAAGGTGGCACTGCTCAATGCTAGAAGCCTTAACAGAAATTTGCACTGCTTGTAGGCATTCCTGACCCTGGAAAATATAGATCTATATGTAATTACTGAGTCATTGTTTCAGAATAGTGAAAGCACCCCTGCTGTACAGGGATTATAATGCCTGTCACTCTTTCATACCCAAAGCTGAACTGAAAGGTGTAGCTGGAAGGGGTGTTGGTGCTGCTAAGAAACCATTTTACATGCAGACTGGTAAAGCAGGACAATGACCTTGACCTTCTCAGAGTCATTCTCATAATAAGCAAAACCTGGTATCACATTGATCTGATGTCATCCTAGTCACCATTCATCATATCAGGGTATTCGATCCGACATCGGATCCGAGCTGGCATACTTTAGACAACAGTTTAACTCAAGCTCCTCCCCTCCCATAATGCTCTGCTGTCCTCTAACTCCTCAGATCTTGGTTGCCACTTTTGCTAGTCAGATGCAGTTTGCTCAGCTGCTCGTGGTTTTGTAAGTAGGTGTGATTTATTTTGGGTATTCTTTCTGTCTCTTCAGGCTCTTAATCTTCTTAAATGAGTGTCCTTTTGGTTAACCTCTGATTCTTCGATACATTTCCGCTCCTGTTTTGGTTCCATTTTCTGTTTGGCATCCTTTTTTGTCTCTGTCAGGGCTATCTGTTCAGGTTTTCTTCACTGTAGTTTTTTTTTGTTTTTGTTTTTACTGTTTTTTGCTAGTTAATTAACTTATGTTCGGATGGATTTTAGGGCTTATTAGACCTCGGATTTGTGATTTGGTTGGTCCATTGGGTTTTGTTTGCATTTGGCATTCTCCATGTTGGAGAAACCCTTGGGTTATAAAAAGTGCTCCAAATGTGGTTGGAAGATGCCTGTGCCTCTATTGCCTTGGCAGCAACCATCTGGAGGTTGAATGTGGCATTTGCGCCATGTTCAACCCCAGAGCCTTGGTTGACCACCGAAACAAGATTTTATTGAAAAGCATTGTCAAGGGGGGGCCTTTTGGTCAAAGAAACCTTGACCAAATCTGTCTCCTGTGGACATAAGAAAAGGGATCCCTCCTCCTCTGTTTCCTTGGAGGAGGTTCCTTCTAAACAATCCAGGCTGTCGGATCCCAGGTCCCCGGATTCGGCTCCAGCCAGTGTGGGGTTGGATGCAAGAGATAACCCCCAGATCCAGGGCCTCCGGTTCCAGGTCTTCGGATCTGAAGGTCTTGCCCTCGACTCGCGGATCCAAGGCTCCTACCTCGAGGCCTTTGGATCCAAATAAGGATACGCATGCTATGTATCCAACCTCCACAGATCCGAGGGTTTCGAGACCTATCCCATTGGATCCTTTACTGTTTTTGGGCCCGAGCCGGATGGATCCAAGAACCTTGCAAGATCCCATTACCATGGAGGAATTTCCAACAGAGCCCTCCGGTGGGTAACAGTTGTTAAGCCTTCCATGCAGGCCCCGTTCTTCATAGCACAGAAGGAGATCTTCGGGTTCTCCGCACGGTTCTCCAGTGAGGTCCTTCATCTCATCTCTTCCCGGTCTTCCGGGAGTATTCTCTCTCTAGACCTGGAGAAGATGATGCGGTCCTTCTTAAAGGCTCACATTGAGTTGGGGCTGTTGGCTTCCCCAGCCCACAGACCCAGATAACCATTTCCCTCTCCCCAATTACTTTCTCCTCATCTGACCTTACATGGATTGGATTTTCAAGGACCAGTGAGCAGTGTGGAGGGGGTTAGGGTATGAGGCTCCCCTTTTGTTCCTCCCCATCATGATCTATGACCAGTTCTGTTCCCATTCCCCTGGGACAGGCAGGCCCTTTGGTTTGGCTTGGTGAACTACAGTCTGTGGGGGCGGGTTCCAGTCTGGGGTTATTGGACCGTTCTCTGCCCCTCGGTGCTTCGGCATTTGATATCTCTGGTCCAGTGCCATCCGTAGGGTTGGGGGGGTCTGGCAGGGTCAGCCTTCTTTTCTGTTGTGGTGTTATCAGTGGGAGAGGGGGACGGGGCCTCATCCAGTCCCTCCACATTCCGTGCAGTGGAAAGATCACTCTCTGTAGTCAGTTGCCTTCCTCACTCGCTGTCTCCCATCCCATCCCCAGAATTTTAGTGGACCCACTCATCTTGCTCCTGGTCAGCCCGTCTGGTCTAGCCTCCAGGGAGCATGCTTCTTATAGGGGACCCTTCTCCTTCTTCTGAGTCTTCCCCCCAGCCCCTTGTGGAGGAAGTTCCTTGGAAGAGGACATGTAAGAGGAGGTATCTGGACTCCCCCATGGAGTCCCTTTCCGAGGGCACTGATCCCGATGAAAGGGACGGATACCCAAGGTCACCGCCCAACGATGTCTCCTTTGGAGACATACTAGAGTTGTAAGGATAAATCCAGTTGGAAGGTTCAGGTAAACAAGTAGAATAAGTCACAGTCCATAGAGTTCATTAAAATCCAGGTTTAATGACAAAACAGAATAAAAACTGCAGGAGTAAGCGCTTTCGCGTTGTATCCATGTGATTTGTTAATTGCTGACACTTGTTATGTATTTAAATGATTTGCTCTTTGCTGCATTTTATGTCTGATGAAGCGTTGGATACAACGCGAAAGCGCTTACTCCTGCAGTTTTTATTCTGTTTTGTCATTAAACCTGGATTTTAATGAACTCTATGGACTGTGACTTATTCTACTTGTTTACCTGAACCTTCCAACTGGATTTATCCTTACAGCGCATGTTGCACACCTCTAAGATTTTTTTGTGTTCATGATTTGTTCTTAACAGAGGGTGCTTTACCTGGCAATATATTGGTTTTTAATTCTACATACTAGAGTTACTTAAAATTGGGGACGGCTGGCCTGCCCAGCCCCTGTCCTCAGAGGAATCCATGTTTCTGGAGGCTTTCGATATGGGACCATCTAACTTTTGGGTGTTCCCCCCCCTGTTGACCCTTTAATTAATCTTGTTGCCAACAGAGCTTGGAAGGAGCCAAATACTGTGGACCCAGTGCCCAAAAGAGCTGGCAAGTTTTAAAGCCCCCCCTTCAGATAAAACCTACTGGTCCAAGGTGGTTCTGGTTGATGCTATTGTGGTGGCTGCCACCACCAAGAAAGATCTGGCAGAACAGAGTTCATATGTCCACCCTCCCAGTCGTGATTCGAGAGTTATGGACAGGTTTGGAAAGTGGGTGTTTGTATCGGCTTTGTTCAGCCTGTGAGCCTTGAATTATTTAGCACATTTCACCCATCTCCAATGGGACTTGATTAAGGAACTACGGAATCCATGTCTGAGGAGGAAGGCCACTTTTACTTCTATAGCCAACTCGTCAATGAGGTTAATCTCCAGTGTTTCAGAAGGTTCTTCACGGGCGCCCGGTACAGGCATTATACCTGAATGCATTTATGTGGGTTTGTGGAGGCCTTCAAAATGTCTTTCACCAATGTCCCCTTTGATGGACCCAGTGTTAAGGAGATTTTAACCCGCAGTGAACAGGGAGGGAAGGTACTGTCATCTGCCGGGATCAAATTTTCTTCCCTCAAAGGTCTTTTTCTAAGACTCAAAGGGGGAATAAGAAAATATGGTTCTGCAAGGCGCAGTCTTCTTTTCAGGAAGTTCACAACAATTCCTCTCACAGGGGGACGGGGAGAGGTTTCAATGGCAGACCTCACCCTAGAGGCAGAGGAGGCTGCAAAATCAAGGTTACAGGGAGCCTTTTTCTGAGAAACCTTTCCAACATACCCGAGGCGTTGCCTGACTTTCCCACCCTGGAGGCAGTTGGGAGTGCTTGGCTTTGCACCCTTCAGCCTGGGCAAATATCACAAATGATCAGTGGGTGCTAACAGTTATATCCAGGGGCTAATGCATTCCCTTTTCAGAAACCCCACCAAAGAACAGAACTCTCCCAGACACGCCGCCCAGTCTGAGAGAGTTAGCCCGGCTGGAGGTCTTCAACCTCCTTCAGAAAAGAGCCGTCCAATAGGTCCCCAGAGGACAGAGAGGGTCCGGAATTTACTCCCGCTTCTTTTTATTACCCAAGAAAATGGAGGACCTGCTTCCTATTTTTGACCTCAGCTTTCTAAACCTATTTGTCAAGAAGTCAAAGTTTCGGATGGTCACTGTGCAGTCCGTTATGCCCTTTTTGCACAGCAATGACTGGATGTGCTCGGTGGATCTCCAGGATGCGTACTACCATAGCAAGCTAGACTGGCAGTCCAGGAGAGTTCTCCGCTTTCGCTTGGGAGCTGATCATTTTCATTTCAGAGCCGTGCCCTTTGACCTCACCACAGCCCCCTGGGTGTTCACCAAATGCATGGCAGTAGTGGCAGCTCATCTCAGGCTGCAGGGACTCCAGGTGTTTCCCTACCTAGACAGTTGGCTCCCCAGAGCCCCCACAAAGCATCAACTGCTGGAGAACATACTCTTCCTGCTTCATCTCTTCGATCAGTTGGCCAAACCTTTCTTGATCCTATCTCAACAAATGGAATTCACAGGCACTCAGTTGGATACCACTTCTGAGATTGCAGCTCTTCCTCCCTGACACGTGCTTCTTATTCGCTTTCATGTTCAGGTTCTCGTAGAGCAAACTCACCCTCCAGTGTCTCACATTCTGAGGGCTCTAGGTTCCATGGCAGTGGCCATTTATCTAGTCCCACTTGCAAGGTACTGCATGAGAGTACTGCAGTGGACTCTAGCGATCCAGTGGTCCGCTGTGTCTCACCCCATTCCTCTCACTACAGTTTAGCGGAAACTCCTCTTTTGGTGGATGCATTCTCTCGACCTCTTAGCAGGCAGGTCTTTTTCCCCCCAGTTCCCACTGCCACGGTCACCACGGACACCCCCTTCTTAGGGTGGAGGGGGCATTTTCAGGGAAAGGCTATCCAACGGACATGTTCCCATTCGGAGACCAAACTGCACATAAACATTCTGGAGATGAGAGCAGTCCTCCTATTGTTGCAAGCCTTTCAGGATTGGCTCCCTTTGGGCACGATAGCAGTTCACATGGACAACATGACTGTTATGTGGTACATAAAAAAGCAAGGGGGCACACATTCTTATCTGGTCTGTCACGAGGCCATGAGGGTTTGGGAATGGACGATGTCCTCAGGGCGCTTTGTCATTACAATGCACATTCCCGGAGCATCCAGTGTGCTGGTGGGCAAACTGAGCAGGGCTATACTGACCCCTCACAAGTGGTCCCTGAATCCTGTAGTGGCGAAGCAGATTTTCCGTTGGTGGGGTCAGCCGAGCTTGCAATCTGTTTGCATCCCCTTTCAATTACAAATGCAGCAGTTACTTGATTCTCCTCCAGAGGGGGAGTCCCCCAGGGAGATACTGATTCACGCTTTGCCTCTGCATCTCCTTTATGCATTTCCTCTGTTACTCTCAATTCCCAGAGTTCTTCAGAAAGCCAGATGCCTCAGGACATGATTGATCCTCGTTGCCCCCTTCTGGCCTTGGCAGGTGGATTCTCCCTCTTACAGTCTCATCTGAAGCACCCGCCTTGGGTACTTGATCCGATTCCTGATCTAATCGCCCATCTGTTGCTTCTACCGCTTCCAAATCTGCAGACCCTCCATCTGACAGTGTGGTTTGTCCACTTCAGAGATTTTGGCTAAGTCCAGACTAGCCTTACCAGTGAAGGACATTATCCTTGCTTCCCAGAAGTCTTATACGAAGAAAGTTTGCAGGAATAAGTGGAGGAGATTCTCAATCTGGGTAAAAGAGAAGAATCTCAACCCCTTTTTGGCTCCCATTTATGAGATTCTCCTTTTCTTGGCCTCTCTTTTTAAGGAGGGAGCCAGTTTCTCTATGATAAAAGTTCATTTGGCAGCAATTTCCAATTTTCATATCAACAACGATCCTACCTTTTCGTCTCGGCTCTGCAAAGCTTTATTGAAAGGTGTGCTTTTGTTACACCCCCCCCCCCATCAAAGACCCTTCTCTCCCATGGGATCATTCTTTGGTGCTGCAATCTTTAACTAAGCCCCCCTTCAACCTTGCTGCATCTTGATATCTTAATTTTTTATCCTTTTAAAACTGCCCTGTTAGTGGCCATTACTTCAGCTAAAAGAGCATCAGAGTTGCAAGCTCTGCCTCCGTATTTAATATTTCATAAAGACAGAGTGGCTTTGAAACCCAATCCCCTCTTTTATGCCCAAGGTTGTTTCAGAGGTCAATCTAAACCAATCAATCCAACTGCCGGTGTTCTTCCCTAACTATACCAATAAGGGAGAGTACATTTTAAATGCATTAGATTTTTATCGTCCGCTTCCTTTCTACCTGTATAGCACTAAATCCTTTCAACTTTCAGACCAGTTATTTGTGACCTTCTCGCCTAACAAATGGCCAAGTGGTGTCAAAGATTACTGTTTCCCGTTGAATTTCTCAGTGCATTTCTTTCATTTACTCCTCTCGCGGTTCTCCCTTGCCTGGACCAGTTAGGGCTCATTCCACCAGAGCGGTGGCCACCTCAGCTGCATTCGTAGCCTGCCAATCTCTGGATGACATTTGTGCAACAGCAATTTGGTCTTCACCTCATACTTTTATCTGCCATTGCAGACATGATCTGATTTCTAGAGGAAGAGCTTTATGTGGCTCCATGGTTCTTCAGCATGTCCTTCCTTGAGGCCACCCAGGGTTTTGGGTAGCTGGGGACTCTGACCCTGACCTGATGAATGGTGACTAGAATAACATCAGATAAATAGTTATGTACTCACCATAACTTGGTATCTGTGTTATCCATAGTCACCATTCATCACGGTCCCACCCTCCAGCCCCCTTCCTGAAGGATTAGCAGGATGTTGGTGGACCTTTGTTAGTGGCAAGCGTTTCTCTGTCTTTCTTCTTTCTGCAGTGCAAACTCGATCTGAGGGGTTAGAGGGCAGCAGATTATTATGGGAGGGGAGGAGCATGAGCTAAGCTGCTGTCTAATGTATGCCGGCTCGGATCTGATGTTGGATCCAAGACCCTGACGTGACGAATTGTGAGTATGGGTAACACAGATACCAAGTTATGGTGAGTACATAAGTATTATGTTATTGCCAAATACTGTACCCCTCCACGACCTGGCAAAAACCATAGGGCATATCTAAACAAATTGACATTCTTCACTATGGAAACTAACACTATCTTCCTGGGTCACTTCAATTATCCCCTCATTAAATGGGGAACCTTTTTCACCGCAAGCAATTATGCAGAAAGATTTCCGGACTTCATTACTGTCAACTCCTTTGACCAACAAGTCCAAACTCCAAGAAGGGCTCAAAAATATTGCACCTGGCTCTCACCATTACAGCATCTGTATACTCAGCACTTATAGTTATCAAATCACTGGTCAAATCTGACCATTGTGCAGTGACAACTTTGCTTAAGTGCAAGGCCCAAGTTACCTCATAACTCTTTCTCCTTCAGTCTACTCTAAGGCAACTCTTCTCCAACTAACTGATGATCTGATGAAATTAAAACACCCTCCTTATCCTAATAATCATGCGTCACATGCAGCCTTATTCATGTGTATTTTCTATGCCCACTTCAAGGTTTGCATTGTGGCCTCAGTCCCCTTAAGGCATAAATACAGTGTCAAATTTAAGATCAAACCCATTCAGTGGAATCCCAGTATTAACAAACTATACAGTAAGAGGAAGAAACTCTGCCTGTAAAAACAAAATTAGCACTCCTTTACCTAAAGAAGAATTCCAAAACCATCAGCAATGAACTTGCAAACAAAATCAAGTCCTCCAAAAGCAAGTTATTGGTGGTGTACCCCAAGGATCTCTACTGGGACCACTCCTATTTGGTACCTACTTCTCTAACATTTGACATCAGGGGCAACACTAAGGGCTTGTAGCTGATTATTGCAAGCATTTACTGTTCTAAACACCCCAACTGACCATCATACTGTCCAGGAGGGCATAATATGCATTCCCAAGTAGTACTTAGATCATGACCGCAAATTAAATGCAAAGAAATACAGTATTGTGTCCTTGTGAAACAATGGGCACCCTTGCTCCTATTAAATAAGCAACCCCCCCCCCCCCCCAAAAAAAGGGCTGGCTATATCATTTGGGACTTGGCCACTTTCATTAACAATGAACTATCTTTTGACCACCACTTTACCACTGTTTGGAAATCCTTTTTTATAGCTAGATTGATCACCAGGAATAAATTTTTTAGATCCATGGAAGCCATCATCACCCATTGCTCCTCCCTTGTCAAGCCAGTTATAGAGTATAATGTCCCCTTTGGTACTTATGTAAGCATGTTATAACTGTTTACTACTATTGATAAACAAAACCTGCCTATACGTCTTGTAACTTGTAATTAATTGATGTTTTTAGTTGTTGTTTTTATTATGGAGCTTTTCTCCCCTGGCCTCCGCTGAAAAAGGATCTGTGTCCAATTGGATGTTCCCAGTCAACAAATGTAAATACATAAATACATAATAAATAAATGTGACCCAGCTCAAGAGACCACTTTTTTCATACTAAGGCAGTCAGTGGTATGTTCAGTTTGAACTACTGTGGCCACCTTAAAATGCTGTCCGTCATTAATGTATCCTCTTGACTTGAGAAGGGATCTCCTCCTAGTTTACTGAGCCTCAAAGGGTCCAGTCGTGTGTGACTTCTGTAAAACTAATAACGTCCTAAACACTCTCAAGAGATGCGAACTTCCATTACAGTACGGTAGGATCTTGCGTACTTGTTAGAGCTCTGTTGCACAGAGAACACCTCTTTTATTGAATAAACTCCCCTGGATATACTGTACATTCATTTCCTTAACTTTTTAAGAGCTACCTGGACAATTTAGTGGGCATTCATAAGTACACCTCCAGTCTGGCCCTTCAAGCCCTTATGGGAAAGGTGGGGGGGGCATTAACTGTCTTAACGTAATTCAGCCTGTTGGTGTGGGGGTGTGGCAGTAATTAATGTATTGGTCAATTCAGTGTGGGATCATGTGGCTTGGCTGCAAGTGATCTATGGGATCAAAGAATTAATCCATTAACATAGCTTATCCATAGCTTTTCTTTCTTTCCCTAGTTTAGGAATAATTAGGAATAATTTAATCCTTAAACTGAGATGATGATGAATTACTATCAGAGTGTACTGACACTACTTCAGCCAGCCATGCCATCCTTTTTCTTAGGTTGTGTCACACTCTTTTGGTTTCATTTTGTTATGATTTTAGTTTTGAATCCCACGGGCAATGTCCCTTTTGTTACATTTCAAGAAGGCATAATAAATAACAGCCAGGCAGTATATCCAGTCACTTGAATTAGATATGACCAGCTAACACACACAGCAAGTGATTCTTCCGTGGACTTTGCCTATGGGCTGTGCCCTCAAGAAAATCCACCCATTGTGATAAAGACCAAGATTTCCACGAACAGTAGTGAAACCATTGATTCATGCAAGATCCCTTTCAGAGTTATTTCAGCCAAAAGGTCACATAAGCACAACTTTTAGCCTTATCCCAACATCTACTACAAACTTTTAGCTGTATAGGTAGTTACTAGTGATGTGAATTAGACAACCATTGAGGAGACTAGCCCAATTTCCCAACTGACCACAGAGCACATTCTGCTGAAACAACCTTATCAGAGTTGCACAATAATAGGCATATGGAGGCTGAGGGACTCAAACTCTGGACTGCAGAAAATAGCTCATTAGCAGCTCATAGCCTTAAAACTCTTATTTAATTGCCTGAATAATGCTGTGCACTAACCTCCTCAAAGAGCTATTCAGCTTGGATTAATGGGAAGAAACCACCTCAAAATAATACCTAAAACAGCAGCTGAAAACAACATAGAATACTTACCAAGTTCACCAAAGCTACATATCACAGAAACAGGCAGACAGCCCTGACTCCCTGTCCCCTTGTGTTCTGCAGAGCATCATAAAAGAGCTAACTAACAGAATAACAGCTTCAAAGACTATATTTCCTCATAATCCAGTCTAAGCCTAAATAATTATCCAAGCCCCACCTTTTCTCCAAAGCATAGAATTATGGCCATACCTCTCAACTTCTTAGTGGAAGAGATCTGGAAAAGCCTAAAATAATGTGCCACAAATAAGGAAAAAGTCTTAATATAGCTTTTATAAACTTAGAAATTTGCTAGAATAACACTATTAGTGTCAGCATGCATTTTCTTAAGGAAATGAAGTCTAAAACTCAAATGTACATCATTATTTAGTGACTTCATTCTAATGCTTTGCAGCAAACTAAGAATTTTTGAGAAACAGGCCAAAAATGTAAGGTAAAAATCTGGACATTCTGTGAAAATCCATACAGTTGAGATGCATGATTGTGGTTGATTGTATTCTAACATTTTATTTTGAAAGCATCTCCCACAACGCAGTCCTCAAACTGTTGAACAATCTTAATGTAAGATCCTACTCTAAAAGCAATGCGCAGCATCCTAGCTTCATAGATTAGATTAGTACTAGACTAATTGCCCTTATGAGCCATTTTAAGCATAGCCAATTATCCCTTGTGAGACTCAAACCCTGCACCTTGTGTTTGTAAGGCAAACACCTTAACCATTAGGCCACCCTCCCTACAAATGAAACTTGCAGACCCGAATGTTAGCAAAACCACTTTCCCACACTTATTTGTCTCTCTCCACTGTACTGCAACCCAGTCAATTAAAACATTTATTTATTTGACATTTGTTGACCGGGTTAGTCCGACCGAGCTTGTGCCCTTTTTCAGTGGAGGCCCGGGGGGAAAAGCTCCACAGTCACAAGTGATACAAGTAACATACAGTGCAAGTTTAGCAGTGATACAAGTAACGTACACAGTACAAGTTTAGCAGTAATACAAGTAACATACACACAGTGCAGGTTTAGCAGTGATGCAAGTAACATACACACAGTGCAAGTTTAGCAATGATGCAAGTAACATACACACAGTGCAAGTTTAGCAATGATGCAAGTAACATACACACAGTGCAAGTTTAGCAGTGATACAAGTAACATACACACAGTGCAAGTTTAGCAGTAATACAAGTAACATACTCACAGTGCAAGTTTAGCAGTGATAGAAGTAACATTCACACAGTGCAAGTTTATCAGTGATACAAGTAACATACACACAGTGCAGGTTTAACAGTGATACAAGTAACATACACACAGTTCAAGTTTAGCAGTGATACAGGTAACATACACACAGTGCAAGTTTAGCAGTGATACAAGTATTATGCACACAGAGCAAGTTTAGCAGTGATGCAAGTATCATACACACAGAGCAAGTTTAGCAGTGATGCAAGTAACATACACACAGAGCAAGTTTAGCAGTGATGCAAGTAACATACACACAGTGCAAGTTTAGCAGTGATACAAGTAACATACACACAGTGCAAGTTTAGCAGTGATACAAGTAACATACACACAGTGTAAGTTTAGCATTGATACAAGTAACATACACACAGTGTAAGTTTAGCAGTGATACAAGTAACATACACACAGTGCAAGTTTAGCAGTGATACAAGTAACATACACACAGTGCAAATTTAGCAGTGATACAAGTATCATACACACAGAGCAAGTTTAGCAGTGATGCAGGTATCATACACACGGAGCATGTTTAGCAGTGATGCAAGTAACATGCACACGGAGCAAGTTTAGCATTGATTCAAGTAACATACACACAGAGCAAGTTTAGCAGTGATGCAAGTAACATACACACAGAGCAAGTTTAGCAGTGATGCAAGTAACATACACACAGTGCAAGTTTAGCAGTGATACAAGTAACATACACACAGTGCAAGTTTAGCAGTGATACAAGTAACATACACACAGTGCAAGTTTAGCAGTAATACAAGTACACACAGTGCAAGTTTAGCAGTGATACAAGTAACATG